>NW_021630012.1:0-29681 GCF_900700375.1 Denticeps clupeoides | reverse complement strand
AGAGATTGCTTACGGCCATACCAGCCCAAGAACGCCCGGTCTCGTCTGATCTCGGAAGCTAAGAAGGCTTGATCCTGGTTAGTACTTAGATGGGTGACCTCCTTTGAATACCAGGTGCTGTAAGCTTTAACTGTTGAAAAACTTTTTAAAAAAAAGGTTTTTTGCATGGCTTTGTTAGTTTTTTCTAAAGTAAGTTAAGAGGTATTTTCACTCTGTGATATGTTTTCAAGCCTAGGTTGTTTAAAGTCCAAGATTTTCAAGCAGAGATTGCTTACGGCCATACCAGCCCATGAACGCCCGGTCTCGTCTGATCTCGGAAGCTAAGAAGGCTTGGGCCTGGTTAGTACTTGGATGGGAGACCTCCTGGGAATACCAGGTGCTGTAAGCTTTAACTGTTGAAAAACTTTTTAAAATGAAGTTTTTTTGCATCGCTTTGTTATTTTTTTCTAAAGTAAGTTAAGAGGTATTTTCACTCTGTGATATGTTTTCAAGCCTAGGTTGTTTAAAGTCCAAGATTTTCAAGCAGAGATTGCTTACGGCCATACCAGCCCAAGAACGCCCGGTCTCGTCTGATCTCGGAAGCTAAGAAGGCTTGGGCCTGGTTAGTACTTGGATGGGAGACCTCCTGGGAATACCAGGTGCTGTAAGCTTTAACTGTTGAAAAACTTTTTAAAATGAAGTTTTTTTGCATCGCTTTGTTAGTTTTTTTCTAAAGTAAGTTAAGAGGTATTTTCACTCTGTGATATGTTTTCAAGCCTAGGTTGTTTAAAGTCCAAGATTTTCAAGCAGAGATTGCTTACGGCCATACCAGCCCAAGAACGCCCTGTCTCGTCTGATCTCGGAAGCTAAGAAGGCTTGGGCCTGGTTAGTACTTGGATGGGAGACCTCCTGGGAATACCAGGTGCTGTAAGCTTTAACTGTTGAAAAACTTTTTAAAATGAAGTTTTTTTGCATCGCTTTGTTAGTTTTTTTCTAAAGTAAGTTAAGAGGTATTTTCACTCTGTGATATGTTTTCAAGCCTAGGTTGTTAAAGTCCAAGATTTTCAAGCAGAGATTGCTTACGGCCATACCAGCCCAAGAACGCCCGGTCTCGTCTGATCTCGGAAGCTAAGAAGGCTTGGGCCTGGTTAGTACTTGGATGGGAAGACCTCCTGGGAATACCAGGTGCTGTAAGCTTTAACTGTTGAAAAACTTTTTAAAAAAAAAAGTTTTTTTGCATCGCTTTGTTAGTTTTTTCTAAAGTAAGTTAAGAGGTATTTTCACTCTGTGATATGTTTTCAAGCCTAGGTTGTTTAAAGTCCAAGATTTTCAAGCAGAGATTGCTTACGGCCATACCAGCCCAAGAACGCTCGGTCTCGTCTGATCTCGGAAGCTAAGAAGGCTTGGGCCTGGTTAGTACTTGGATGGGAGACCTCCTGGGAATACCAGGTGCTGTAAGCTTTAACTGTTGAAAAACTTTTTAAAATGAAGTTTTTTTGCATCGCTTTGTTAGTTTTTTTCTAAAGTAAGTTAAGAGGTATTTTCACTCTGTGATATGTTTTCAAGCCTAGGTTGTTTAAAGTCCAAGATTTTCAAGCAGAGATTGCTTACGGCCATACCAGCCCAAGAACGCCCGGTCTCGTCTGATCTCGGAAGCTAAGAAGGCTTGGGCCTGGTTAGTACTTGGATGGGAGACCTCCTGGGAATACCAGGTGCTGTAAGCTTTAACTGTTGAAAAACTTTTTAAAATGAATTTTTTTTGCATCGCTTTGTTAGTTTTTTTCTAAAGTAAGTTAAGAGGTATTTTCACTCTGTGATATGTTTTCAAGCCTAGGTTGTTTAAAGTCCAAGATTTTCAAGCAGAGATTGCTTACGGCCATACCAGCCCAAGAACGCCCTGTCTCGTCTGATCTCGGAAGCTAAGAAGGCTTTGGCCTGGTTAGTACTTGGATGGAGACCTCCTGGGAATACCAGGTGCTGTAAGCTTTAACTGTTGAAAAACTTTTTAAAATGAAGTTTTTTTGCATCGCTTTGTTAGTTTTTTTCTAAAGTAAGTTAAGAGGTATTTTCACTCTGTGATATGTTTTCAAGCCTAGGTTGTTTAAAGTCCAAGATTTTCAAGCAGAGATTGCTTACGGCCATACCAGCCCAAGAACACCCGGTCTCGTCTGATCTCGGAAGCTAAGAAGGCTTGGGCCTGGTTAGTACTTGGATGGGAGACCTCCTGGGAATACCAGGTGCTGTAAGCTTTAACTGTTGAAAAACTTTTTAAAATGAAGTTTTTTTGCATCGCTTTGTTAGTTTTTTTCTAAAGTAAGTTAAGAGGTATTTTCACTCTGTGATATGTTTTCAAAGCCTAGGTTGTTTAAAGTCCAATGATTTTCAAGCAGAGATTGCTTACGGCCATACCAGCCCAAGAACGCCCGGTCTCGTCTGATCTCGGAAGCTAAGAAGGCTTGGGCCTGGTTAGTACTTGGATGGGAGACCTCCTGGGAATACCAGATGCTGTAAGCTTTAACTGTTGAAAAACTTTTTAAAATGAAGTTTTTTTGCATCGCTTTGTTAGTTTTTTTCTAAAGTAAGTTAAGAGGTATTTTCACTCTGTGATATGTTTTCAAGCCTAGGTTGTTTAAAGTCCAAGATTTTCAAGCAGAGATTGCTTACGGCCATACCAGCCCAAGAACGCCCGGTCTCGTCTGATCTCGGAAGCTAAGAAGGCTTGGGCCTGGTTAGTACTTGGATGGGAGACCTCCTGGGAATACCAGGTGCTGTAAGCTTTAACTGTTGAAAAACTTTTTAAAATGAAGTTTTTTGCATCGCTTTGTTAGTTTTTTCTAAAGTAAGTTAAGAGGTATTTTCACTCTGTGATATGTTTTCAAGCCTAGGTTGTTTAAAGTCCAAGATTTTCAAGCAGAGATTGCTTACGGCCATACCAGCCCAAGAACGCCCGGTCTCGTCTGATCTCGGAAGCTAAGAAGGCTTGGGCCTGGTTAGTACTTGGATGGGAGACCTCCTGGGAATACCAGGTGCTGTAAGCTTTAACTGTTGAAAAACTTTTTAAAATGAAGTTTTTTTGCATCGCTTTGTTAGTTTTTTTCTAAAGTAAGTTAAGAGGTATTTTCACTCTGTGATATGTTTTCAAGCCTAGGTTGGTTTAAAGTCCAAGATTTTCAAGCAGAGCTTGCTTACGGCCATACCAGCCCAAGAACGCCCGGTCTCGTCTGATCTCGAAGCTAAGAAGGCTTGGGCCTGGTTAGTACTTGGATGGGAGACCTCCTGGGAATACCAGGTGCTGTAAGCTTTAACTGTTGAAAAACTTTTTAAAATGAAGTTTTTTTGCATAGCTTTGTTAGTTTTTTTCTAAAGTAAGTTAAGAGGTATTTTCACTCTGTGATATTTTTTCAAGCCTAGGTTGTTTAAAGTCCAAGATTTTCAAGCAGAGATTGCTTACGGCCATACCAGCCCAAGAACGCCTGGTCTCGTCTGATCTCGGAAGCTAAGAAGGCTTGGGCCTGGTTAGTACTTGGATGGGAGACCTCCTGGGAATACCAGGTGCTGTAAGCTTTAACTGTTGAAAAACTTTTTAAAATGAAGTTTTTTGCATCGCTTTGTTAGTTTTTTCTAAAGTAAGTTAAGAGGTATTTTCACTCTGTGATATGTTTTCAAGCCTAGGTTGTTTAAAGTCCAAGATTTTCAAGCAGAGATTGCTTACGGCCATACCAGCCCAAGAACGCCCGGTCTCGTCTGATCTCGGAAGCTAAGAAGGCTTGGGCCTGGTTAGTACTTGGATGGGAGACCTCCTGGGAATACCAGGTGCTGTAAGCTTTAACTGTTGAAAAACTTTTTAAAATGAAGTTTTTTTGCATCGCTTTGTTAGTTTTTTTCTAAAGTAAGTTAAGAGGTATTTTCACTCTGTGATATGTTTTCAAGCCTAGGTTGTTTAAAGTCCAAGATTTTCAAGCAGAGATTGCTTACGGCCATACCAGCCCAAGAACGCTCGGTCTCGTCTGATCTCGGAAGCTAGAAGGCTTGGGCCTGGTTAGTACTTGGATGGGAGACCTCCTGGGAATACCAGGTGCTGTAAGCTTTAACTGTTGAAAAACTTTTTAAAATGAAGTTTTTTTGCATCGCTTTGTTAGTTTTTTTCTAAAGTAAGTTAAGAGGTATTTTCACTCTGTGATATGTTTTTCAAGCCTAGGTTGTTTAAAGTCCAAGATTTTCAAGCAGAGATTGCTTACGGCCATACCAGCCCAAGAACGCCCGGTCTCGTCTGATCTCGGAAGCTAAGAAGGCTTGGGCCTGGTTAGTACTTGGATGGGAGACCTCCTGGGAATACCAGGTGCTGTAAGCTTTAACTGTTGAAAAACTTTTAAAATGAAGTTTTTTTGCATCGCTTTGTTAGTTTTTTTCTAAAGTAAGTTAAGAGGTATTTTCACTCTGTGATATGTTTTCAAGCCTAGGTGGTTTAAAGTCCAAGATTTTCAAGCAGAGATTGCTTACGGCCATACCAGCCCAAGAACGCCCGGTCTCGTCTGATCTCGGAAGCTAAGAAGGCTTGGGCCTGGTTAGTACTTGGATGGGAGACCTCCTGGGAATACCAGGTGCTGTAAGCTTTAACTGTTGAAAAACTTTTTAAAATGAAGTTTTTTTGCATCGCTTTGTTAGTTTTTTTCTAAAGTAAGTTAAGAGGTATTTTCACTCTGTGATATGTTTTCAAGCCTAGGTTGTTTAAAGTCCAAGATTTTCAAGCAGAGATTGCTTACGGCCATACCAGCCCAAGAACGCCCGGTCTCGTCTGATCTCGGAAGCTAAGAAGGCTTGGGCCTGGTTAGTACTTGGATGGGAGACCTCCTGGGAATACCAGGTGCTGTAAGCTTTAACTGTTGAAATAACTTTTTAAAATGAAGTTTTTTGCATTGCTTAGTTAGTTTTTTCTAAAGTAAGTTAAGAGGTATTTTCACTCTGTGATATGTTTTCAAGCCTAGGTTGTTTAAAGTCCAAGATTTTCAAGTAGAGATTGCTTACGGCCATACCAGCCCAAGAACGCCCGGTCTCGTCTGATCTCGGAAGCTAAGAAGGCTTGGGCCTGGTTAGTACTTGGATGGGAGACCTCCTTGGAATACCAGGTGCTGTAAGCTTTAACTGTTGAAAAACTTTTTAAAAATGAAGTTTTTTGCATCGCTTTGTTAGTTTTTTCTAAAGTAAGTTAAGAGGTATTTTCACTCTGTGATATGTTTTCAAGCCTAGGTTGTTTAAAGTCCAAGATTTTCAAGCAGAGATTGCTTACGGCCATACCAGCCCAAGAACGCCTCGGTCTCGTCTGATCTCGGAAGCTAAGAAGGCTTGGGCCTGGTTAGTACTTGGATGGGAGACCTCCTGGGAATACCAGGTGCTGTAAGCTTTAACTGTTGAAAAACTTTTTAAAATGAAGTTTTTTTGCATCGCTTTGTTAGTTTTTTTCTAAAGTAAGTTAAGAGGTATTTTCACTCTGTGATATGTTTTTCAAGCCTAGGTTGTTTAAAGTCCAAGATTTTCAAGCAGAGATTGCTTACGGCCATACCAGCCCAAGAACGCCCGGTCTCGTCTGATCTCGGAAGCTAAGAAGGCTTGGGCCTGGTTAGTACTTAGATGGGAGACCTCCTTGGAATACCAGGTGCTGTAAGCTTTAACTGTTGAAAAACTTTTTTAAAATGAAGTTTTTTTGCATCGCTTTGTTAGTTTTTTTCTAAAGTAAGTTAAGAGGTATTTTCACTCTGTGATATGTTTTCAAGCCTAGGTTGTTTAAAGTCCAAGATTTTCAAGTAGAGATTGCTTACGGCCATACCAGCCCAAGAACACTCCGGTCTCGTCTGATCTCGGAAGCTAAGAAGGCTTGGGCCTGGTTAGTACTTGGATGGGAGACCTCCTGGGAATACCAGGTGCTGTAAGCTTTAACTGTTGAAAAACTTTTTAAAATGAAGTTTTTTTGCATCGCTTTGTTAGTTTTTTTCTAAAGTAAGTTAAGAGGTATTTTCACTCTGTGATATGTTTTCAAAGCCTAGGTTGTTTAAAGTCCAAGATTTTCAAGCAGAGATTGCTTACGGCCATACCAGCCCAAGAACGCCCGGTCTCGTCTGATCTCGGAAGCTAAGAAGGCTTGAGCCTGGTTAGTACTTAGGATGGGAGACCTCATTTGAATACCAGGTGCTGTAAGCTTTAACTGTTGAAAAACTTTTTAAAATGAAAGTTTTTTTGCATCGCTTTGTTAGTTTTTTCTAAAGTAAGTTAAGAGGTATTTTCACTCTGTGATATGTTTTCAAGCCTAGGTTGTTTAAAGTCCAAGATTTTCAAGTAGAGATTGCTTACGGCCATACCAGCCCAAGAACGCTCGGTCTCGTCTGATCTCGGAAGCTAAGAAGGCTTGGGCCTGGTTAGTACTTGGATGGGAGACCTCCTGGGAATACCAGGTGCTGTAAGCTTTAACTGTTGAAAAACTTTTTAAAATGAAGTTTTTTTGCATCGCTTTGTTAGTTTTTTTCTAAAGTAAGTTAAGAGGTATTTTCACTCTGTGATATGTTTTCAAGCCTAGGTGGTTTAAAGTCCAAGATTTTCAAGCAGACCTTGCTTACGGCCATACCAGCCCAAGAACGCCCGGTCTCGTCTGATCTCGAAAGCTAAGAAGGCTTGGGCCTGGTTAGTACTTGGATGGGAGACCTCCTGGAATACCAGGTGCTGTAAGCTTTAACTGTTGAAAAACTTTTTAAAATGAAGTTTTTTTGCATCGCTTTGTTCGTTTTTTTCTAAAGTAAGTTAAGAGGTATTTTCACTCTTTGAAATTTTTTCAAGCCTATGTTGTTTAAAGTCCAAGATTTTCAAGCAGAGATTGCTTACGGCCATACCAGCACAAGAACGCCTGATCTCGGAAGCTAAGAAGACTTGGGCCTGGTTAGTACTTGGATGGGAGACCTCCTGGGAATACCAGGTGCTGTAAGCTTTAACTGTTGAAAAACTTTTTAAAATGAAGTTTTTTTGCATCGCTTTGTTAGTTTTTTTTCTAAAGTAAGTTAAGAGGTATTTTCACTCTGTGAAATTTTTTCAAGCCTAGGTTGTTTAAAGTCCAAGATTTTCAAGCAGAGATTGCTTACGGCCATACCAGCCCAAGAACGCCTGGTCTCGTCTGATCTCGGAAGCTAAGAAGGCTTGGGCCTGGTTAGTACTTGGATGGGAGACCTCCTGGGAATACCAGGTGCTGTAAGCTTTAACTGTTGAAAAACTTATTAAAATGAAGTTTTTTTGCATCGCTTTGTTAGTTTTTTTCTAAAGTAAGTTAAGAGGTATTTTCACTCTGTGATATGTTTTCAAGCCTAGGTTGTTTAAAGTCCAAGATTTTCAAGCAGAGATTGCTTACGGCCATACCAGCCCAAGAACGCCCGGTCTCGTCTGATCTCGGAAGCTAAGAAGGCTTGGGCCTGGTTAGTACTTGGATGGGAGACCTCCTGGGAATACCAGGTGCTGTAAGCTTTAACTGTTGAAAAACTTTTTAAAATGAAGTTTTTTTGCATCGCTTTGTTAGTTTTTTTCTAAAGTAAGTTAAGAGGTATTTTCACTCTGTGATATGTTTTCAAGCCTAGGTGGTTTAAAGTCCAAGATTTTCAAGCAGAGATTGCTTACGGCCATACCAGCCCAAGAACGCCCGGTCTCGTCTGATCTCGGAAGCTAAGAAGGCTTGGGCCTGGTTTGTACTTGGATGGGAGACCTCCTGGGAATACCAGGTGCTGTAAGCTTTAACTGTTGAAAAACTTTTTAAAATGAAGTTTTTTTGCATCGCTTTGTTAGTTTTTTTCTAAAGTAAGTTAAGAGGTATTTTCACTCTGTGAAATTTTTTCAAGCCTAGGTTGTTTAAAGTCCAAGATTTTCAAGCAGAGATTGCTTACGGCCATACCAGCCCAAGAACGCCCGGTCTCGTCTGATCTCGGAAGCTAAGAAGGCTTGGGCCTGGTTAGTACTTGGATGGGAGACCTCCTGGGAATACCAGGTGCTGTAAGCTTTAACTGTTGAAAACTTTTTAAAATGAAGTTATTTTGCATCGCTTAGTTAGTTTTTTCTAAAGTAAGTTAAGAGGTATTTTCACTCTGTGATATGTTTTCAAGCCTAGGTTGTTTAAAGTCCAAGATTTTCAAGCAGAGATTGCTTACGGCCATACCAGCCCAAGAACGCCCGGTCTCGTCTGATCTCGGAAGCTAAGAAGGCTTGGGCCTGGTTAGTACTTGGATGGGAGACCTCCTGGGAATACCAGGTGCTGTAAGCTTTAACTGTTGAAAAACTTTTTAAAATGAAGTTTTTTTGCATCGCTTTGTTAGTTTTTTTCTAAAGTAAGTTAAGAGGTATTTTCACTCTGTGATATGTTTTCAAGCCTAGGTTGTTTAAAGTCCAAGATTTTCAAGCAGAGATTGCTTACGGCCATACCAGCCCAAGAACGCCCGGTCTCGTCTGATCTCGGAAGCTAAGAAGGCTTGGGCCTGGTTAGTACTTGGATGGGAGACCTCCTGGGAATACCAGGTGCTGTAAGCTTTAACTGTTGAAAAACTTTTTAAAATGAAGTTTTTTTGCATCGCTTTGTTAGTTTTTTTCTAAAGTAAGTTAAGAGGTATTTTCACTCTGTGATATGTTTTCAAGCCTAGGTTGTTTAAAGTCCAAGGATTTTCAAGCAGAGATTGCTTACGGCCATACCAGCCCAAGAACGCCCTGTCTCGTCTGATCTAGGAAGCTAAGAAGGCTTGGGCCTGGTTAGTACTTGGATGGGAGACCTCCTGGGAATACCAGGTGCTGTAAGCTTTAACTGTTGAAAAACTTTTTAAAATGAAGTTTTTTTGCATCGCTTTGTTAGTTTTTTTCTAAAGTAAGTTAAGAGGTATTTTCACTCTGTGATATGTTTTCAAGCCTAGGTTGTTTAAAGTCCAAGTATTTCAAGCAGAGATTGCTTACGGCCATACCAGCCCAAGAACGCCCTGTCTCGTCTGATCTCGGAAGCTAAGAAGGCTTGGGCCTGGTTAGTACTTGGATGGGAGACCTCCTGGGAATACCAGGTGCTGTAAGCTTTAACTGTTGAAAAACTTTTTAAAATGAAGTTTTTTTGCATCGCTTTGTTAGTTTTTTTCTAAAGTAAGTTAAGAGGTATTTTCACTCTGTGATATGTTTTCAAGCCTAGGTTGTTTAAAGTCCAAGATTTTCAAGCAGAGATTGCTTACGGCCATACCAGCCCAAGAACGCCCGGTCTCGTCTGATCTCGAAGCTAAGAAGGCTTGGGCCTGGTTAGTACTTGGATGGGAGACCTCCTGGGAATACCAGGTGCTGTAAGCTTTAACTGTTGAAAAACTTTTTAAAATGAAGTTTTTTTGCATCGCTTTGTTAGTTTTTTTCTAAAGTAAGTTAAGAGGTATTTTCACTCTGTGATATGTTTTCAAGCCTAGGTTGTTTAAAGTCCAAGATTTTCAAGCAGAGATTGCTTACGGCCATACCAGCCCAAGAACGCCCGGTCTCGTCTGATCTCGGAAGCTAAGAAGGCTTGGGCCTGGTTAGTACTTGGATGGGAGACCTCCTGGGAATACCAGGTGCTGTAAGCTTTAACTGTTGAAAAACTTTTTAAAATGAAGTTTTTTTGCATCGCTTTGTTAGTTTTTTTCTAAAGTAAGTTAAGAGGTATTTTCACTCTGTGATATGTTTTCAAGCCTAGGTTGTTTAAAGTCCAAGATTTTCAAGCAGAGATTGCTTACGGCCATACCAGCCCAAGAACGCCTGGTCTCGTCTGATCTCGGAAGCTAAGAAGGCTTGGGCCTGGTTAGTACTTGGATGGGAGACCTCCTGGGAATACCAGGTGCTGTAAGCTTTAACTGTTGAAAAAACTTTTAAAATGAAGTTTTTTTGCATCGCTTTGTTAGTTTTTTCTAAAGTAAGTTAAGAGGTATTTTCACTCTGTGATATGTTTTCAAGCCTAGGTTGTTTAAAGTCCAAGATTTTCAAGCAGAGATTGCTTACGGCCATACCAGCCAAGAACGCCCGGTCTCGTCTGATCTCGGAAGCTAAGAAGGCTTGGGCCTGGTTAGTACTTGGATGGGAGACCTCCTGGGAATACCAGGTGCTGTAAGCTTTAACTGTTGAAAAACTTTTTAAAATGAAGTTTTTTTGCATCGCTTTGTTAGTTTTATTCTAAAGTAAGTTAAGAGGTATTTTCACTCTGTGATATGTTTTCAAGCCTAGGTTGTTTAAAGTCCAAGATTTTCAAGCAGAGATTGCTTACGGCCATACCAGCCCAAGAACGCCCGGTCTCGTCTGATCTCGGAAGCTAAGAAGGCTTGGGCCTGGTTAGTACTTGGATGGGAGACCTTCCTGGGAATACCAGGTGCTGTAAGCTTAACTGTTGAAAAACTTTTTAAAATGAAGTTTTTTTGCATCGCTTTGTTAGTTTTTTTCTAAAGTAAGTTAAGAGGTATTTTCACTCTGTGATATGTTTTCAAGCCTAGGTTGTTTAAAGTCCAAGATTTTCAAGCAGAGATTGCTTACGGCCATACCAGCCCAAGAACGCCCGGTCTCGTCTGATCTCGGAAGCTAAGAAGGCTTGGGCCTGGTTAGTACTTGGATGGGAGACCTCCTGGGAATACCAGGTGCTGTAAGCTTTAACTGTTGAAAAACTTTTTAAAATGAAGTTTTTTTGCATCGCTTTGTTAGTTTTTTTCTAAAGTAAGTTAAGAGGTATTTTCACTCTGTGATATGTTTTCAAGCCTAGGTTGTTTAAAGTCCAAGATTTTCAAGCAGAGATTGCTTACGGCCATACCAGCCCAAGAACGCCCTGTCTCGTCTGATCTCGGAAGCTAAGAAGGCTTGGGCCTGGTTAGTACTTGGATGGGAGACCTCCTGGGAATACCAGGTGCTGTAAGCTTTAACTGTTGAAAAACTTTTTAAAATGAAGTTTTTTTGCATCGCTTTGTTAGTTTTTTTCTAAAGTAAGTTAAGAGGTATTTTCACTCTGTGATATGTTTTCAAGCCTAGGTTGTTTAAAGTCCAAGATTTTCAAGCAGAGATTGCTTACGGCCATACCAGCCCAAGAACGCCCGGTCTCGTCTGATCTCGGAAGCTAAGAAGGCTTGGCCTGGTTAGTACTTGGATGGGAGACCTCCTGGGAATACCAGGTGCTGTAAGCTTTAACTGTTGAAAAACTTTTTAAAATAAAGTTTTTTTGCATCGCTTTGTTAGTTTTTTTCTAAAGTAAGTTAAGAGGTATTTTCACTCTGTGATATGTTTTCAAGCCTAGGTTGTTTAACAGTCCAAGATTTTCAAGCAGAGATTGCTTACGGCCATACCAGCCCAAGAACGCTCGGTCTCGTCTGATCTCGGAAGCTAAGAAGGCTTGGGCCTGGTTAGTACTTGGATGGGAGACCTCCTGGGAATACCAGGTGCTGTAAGCTTTAACTGTTGAAAAACTTTTTAAAATGAAGTTTTTTTGCATTGCTTTGTTAGTTTTTTTCTAAAGTAAGTTAAGAGTTATTTTCACTCTGTGATATGTTTTCAAACCTAGGTTGTTTAAAGTCCATGATTTTCAAGCAGAGATTGCTTACGGCCATACCAGCCCAAGAACGCCCGGTCTCGTCTGATCTCGGAAGCTAAGAAGGCTTGATCCTGGTTAGTACTTAGATGGGTGACCTCCTTTGAATACCAGGTGCTGTAAGCTTTAACTGTTGAAAAACTTTTTTAAAAAAAAAGTTTTTTGCATGGCTTTGTTAGTTTTTTCTAAAGTAAGTGTGGTGGAAATTCTGCCGTCTGGGGAGCTGCAATAAAGGAAGTCAACTGAATTGATTATCCAAGTTTATTTTACCGCGCACGGGGGGACCCACAAGAGAACATCCCCCCCGCTTGATTACAGTTCACAAGCATTTATACATCTGGGGTGTACAAGGTCGAAAAGCAAGCTCGCACCACTTTGGACAGTGGCGCCCATCAACGTCACAGAACCTTTCTTTTATCAGTTTATGTCTAGTTTTTGCGTCAAACTTTTGCATCAACAAGGTCAGACCTAAGATACACAGTTGTCTTCTGACTGTTCCATGACCAAAGGTGAAACACGTGGAGTGTCTGGGCCTACTAAATTTTCCTTCCACACTCCACACTTTTTTTTTTTTTTTTTTTTTTTTGATTAATTGATCTCTACTATAGGCACAAAAATATATATGATGTGTACGCAAGGTGAGGAGTACATAATTACATAATAGCACAAAATTCAAAGAATAAAAAATGATTATAAAAATGATTAAAAAGTACGCAGCAAATTAATGCAAAATTACAAAGTAACTTAATATACAACCAGAAACATCAAAGTATACCACTCCATCAAGGGTTTAAGGTAACTCATCACAGGCAGTTGTATAAAAATATAAACTCAAAACTAAATAATTAAAAAAACAAACTATTTAAAATGAAAATCAACAACAAGTATATCAATCATTATATAGTGTATTATGTGTCTGCATCTGTCTCATCCGAGGAGGAGCTTGATTCAAAGCATGATTGACCACTATGAACAAGAGTTACATAATTTTTTCTAGGGGTCTAATAACATATCAACAGCAATGTGGTTCTGGAAGGCCATAAGTGAGGTGGCTTTAAATTGTCCATGTACAGCCTCAAATCCATCTCTAGTGAAGTTTGATAAGCGCTGCACATTGTAATGAATGCAATTGATTCTGTCAACATTTTTGTTAGGAGTTATTCAAAATAAAATGTATTCAAAGCCTGCAGCTATTTGATGTATTCGTCGGGCACACCTCTGGGAATACCTATGGTATCAATGTAAGTTGCATCAGGGTAATCAAAAGAAAACAATGATCTCCTAGCTAAACGGGAGTGAACATTGGAAAAAGAGACTGGAACTTCCGATGCGGTTACGGGCAAAATAGTCACAGGTAGGATAAGAGTAGAAGGAGTGCAGACACCCGACCAGTTCTCAGGTAAAGTGGAGCGTAGTGTTTTACCACCACCAGATGTCAGAACGATCAACTTTCGGGGAATCAGACAGGTTGTGGATGGATGCACAATATGAAACATTCACAGTACCAACAGTATTAGCAGGGGAAGGGTAATACCTTGATACCTCAGCATCAAAAACAGGGGGAACATCGGTTTTTGATCCTACAGGAAAAAGGAAATCCCAAAAAGAGCAAAAAGGATCAAGGTTATCTTGAGTCATAAGTTGGATAAGACAGGTAATTCAGTTCGGCTGGAGTGGGGACAATCTTCAACAATGGGCGAGGTCCTAAACATACAATGCAATCAGATTTTGCAATGTCACCAGTAGCTTCTGCAAGTAACAACAAGTTATTCCTGTGGCCAAGTTTTTTTTTTTTTTTTTTTTTTTTTCAAAACAGACCAAATATCAAATTATTTTTCCCTTTAAAAACCATTTGGTGTAAAAACTTAAGACCGATTTAGAAAACCATCTGCCGTTTCCCCAAAATGTTTAACTGTCACCTAAAAATAATGGAAAAGAACAAGTCTGCATAGATTCTGCAGGCAATTGGTGGTAATCTGGTCAAATGCATGTTGCAAGCTTAGACGATTGTCAAGTCAAATCTGTTTCTTATTGCTCAGATCTTTGATGTTTCTTCTTGTTGACTTTACCGGACGATGGTAGCGATGGTAAATCAGTGTTTATTCAGCCCCGCCCTGCTCAGCCTCGGGAGCGGACGTTTTCTCAGCGGATGTTTCGGCTGCCTTGCTCTCTTTGCCATCCTGAGGTTCGGTGGTCTGGGCGGTAGTTGATGTTGCATCTGTAGCGCCGCTGGTGGGGCTCCTGGTTCTCTTTGTCTTCCTCGCCTTCCCTCACCAGTCTGGGACGTGGGGGACTCCTTGGTCTGAAGCCTCTGTAGTAGTTCTGCCTCATTGGTTTGCTCTGGTCTGGACCACCCTGGTTGTCATCACCTTCAGTTCCTTCTGTCATTTCCTTTCGTGGTGCGCTGGTATATGGGGGGCGGCTGCCATAGCGTCGGCGGACAAAGTACGGTGGATAGCGCCGCCTGCCAGGGAACAAAGTTCTCCGTTGCTGTGGCTGTGTGTCCCCCTCAGGAACAATTTCCTGGCTCTCTCTCTTCTTCCGCCCCTCGCTCTGGTAGTTATCCTGGTAGTTGCGTGGGGGTCTCCTCCGGCGTGGGTACCGCCTGTAGCGGTTCCGGTCAGCGGCGTATTTGCTGCCCTGGACTGGGACCCCCCCTGGGCCGGTGACATTGGCCGCCTCGGCACCCTTCTCCCCTTCAACGACATCAAACTCCACAGTCTCACCGTCCCCAACACTGCGGAGGTATTTTCTTGGGTTGTTTTTCTTTATGGCAGTCTGGTGTACAAAAACGTCTTCTTTTGTGTCATTCCTGTTGATGAAACCGTAGCCATTGCGTACGTTGAACCACTTCACCGTCCCCAGGACCTTTGTTGGAATGTGTGTGAGTGTGTCTGTGTGGGTGTGCATGACCTTGGTTGGAGCCTCCTTCAGGGCTGCAGCCGCGCCTTCGTTTGGAGCTCCGCCCCGCTTCACCAGTCAGGCTGTTTGGGATTGTTCATGATGGGTGTGTTCTCCTCTGTGTCCACGTCTCTCGCCATAGGGAACACCATGTCCTCTGCTCCATCCTCTTTCTTCATTGGGACATTCTCGTAACCAATGTCCGCTTTGGCCACAGTTGAAGCACACATCCGATTGTTCCTCGCTTCGTGGTCTCCACTGTCCTCTCCATCTTTTGGTGCAATCTCGTGCCCAGTGTCCCCTTTGGTTACACCTGAAGCACACATCCGGTCCGCGATATGAAGTGGAGTTGGCAGCAGCATGCTGCAACAGAGCCAGTTGTGCCCTGTGGGTTGAATCTTTGTTTTTGTTGTCTTCTTTGATCCTCGCTTCCGCCTGTCTGGCCTGGGCGTGGCGCGCATGGCGCAGAACTTCAGCGAGACGCACTGAAGCATCTGCCCACATGATGCAGGAAGTCTTTGTTGCTTCACTGAGGGGGGGGAGAAGGCCATCAATGAAGGTATTTTTCAGGAGCGCTTCGTAGGGTGTCATACCTTGTCCAGGGTAATCATGGGGGCGAGCAAGGCCGCTGTGGTCATCAAACACAACTTGGAGTCGAATCAAGAAATCTTCTGCTGACTCCAAAGGCTGCTGAGCACACGTGCTGATTTTAGAAAGGTCACAGGCAGTAGGAAAGTTGCCAGCGATCGCGGTCACAAGTCCTTCAGCCCAACATCTGTAGTCTGCATCCCCCCGCACTGCACCAATGTCATTTTGATCAGCAGTAGCCCAACCAGGGGTGCAGGGCTGATGATGGGTAGTGAAATGTTCACGTAGCTGACCATACTGCGCAGGGGTCATGTGCCTTAGCAGGACTCGGGCCATTTCGGTGGATGTCGGTGTGAATTCTCTGATGAAATCGCTCACGGCTCTGGACAGGGCCGCACCCCCTCGATCTGCATTTGGGAGATGCTTGGAAGAGTTCAGAAGGTCTTCCGTTGTCCATGGTCTGTAAACAAATGTAGGCCCCCCTGTCCCAGCAACCTGAATCATGGGGAGAGTTGCAGTTGAGGGTCCTGATGGTTCAGAAGATGTGGTGGCAGACCGGGTCTTGGGTGGAGAATATGGGGCGGCTGCTCTGGTGGTGGTTTTTTTTCTCTGAAGTTGAAGCAGTGACGCCATCATGCTGTGGTGGTTTCTGCTGTTCTTGTAACGGTTTCTCCAGCGGGAGTTGCTGCTGTTCCAGTGGGGGTTGCTGTTGGGGGTAGGGCGGAGGGGTGGAGTCCAAACTCAGGTCGACCCGTGTGCCCTGTAATGACGGATACAACGAGGCAGGTGCAGTATCAGAGAATTTTTTTTTGGTATCAAGGTTCAGCGTGGTCTCCCCTTTTGTTTTCTTTCCCACAGTCAGCGCAGTCAGAGCGTTCTGGGTGTTTGGCTTGTCTCTTCGGTCGCCCTCTGCTTCCCATATTTTAAAACAGTCTTCCATTATAAGCATTTTCCGAATTACTTTACTTTTACTTGACTGCAGTATTTTTTGCCTGCTACCCTCTAGCCCCTCCTTCAGCTTTTTTAGCTGAGTTTGACTAAGAGACCCACCCGCAGGAAAACCGTAATTTTCATGCCAGTCCACCAGATGATTACACACATCATCACCATATTTCTGTTTCATCAGTATCATTAACTTAGTTTCGGGACTAATAGGAGTGTCACTTTTCCCACTTTTATTTCCCATTTTTTACGCACACAGCTTTCTCGAGTTTACCCAGGGAATTCACAGCCCAACGAAAACAACTGCTCTTGCTAAGAGAGCTCACAGATAACTAATGGCTCACAATTCTTCCCGTTTCACGTTTTCCCTTTGTGCTCTTGCCTTATTACTCACACTGATTGAAATATTACTTAATGATTGAATGATTTTTTTTTTTTTTTATCTTGTAAAGAAGGCTCACACTTATTTCACACTCGATCTCCAAGATCGTTTTACTCAGAGGACTTTAACCTCTATTATCCCACACTGGATCTCCAAGATCCTTTTCTCTGAGGACTTTAACCTCTATTATCCCACACTGGATCTCCAAGATCCTTTACTCAGAGGACTAACCTCTATTAAACAAAATAAAAAGTGACACTCGCTTAGTTGGATCAACTCAGTTGACTACAGAATAAAGCAAATATGCAATTCCCCTTATCAATTTGATTTTGGATTTATTAATCTTCAAAATTCTGCAGTTTTCATTAAATGTTTGAGAGGTGGAATATTTTAGCTCACCGTGTTCGCGTCCCCAGACGACAGAAAAGAGAAAAATCCCGGCGGAATCGGCCAAGGACACTGACCACAGTCCCAGTCACTCCGAAACTCTAAGACGAGGTTTTGGAGATGGATCTTGGTGACCCAGGGTGACCTAGCCACTCCGGCCATGTCCTGGCGGACTTCACGCGGATCCTGTTCGTGACGCCAATTGTGGTGGAAATTCTGCCGTCTGGGGAGCTGCAATAAAGGAAGTCAACTGAATTGATTATCCAAGTTTATTTTACCGCGCACGGGGGGACCCACAAGAGAACATCCCCCCCGCTTGATTACAGTTCACAAGCATTTATACATCTGGGGTGTACAAGGTCGAAAAGCAAGCTCGCACCACTTTGGACAGTGGCGCCCATCAACGTCACAGAACCTTTCTTTTATCAGTTTATGTCTAGTTTTTGCGTCAAACTTTTGCATCAACAAGGTCAGACCTAAGATACACAGTTGTCTTCTGACTGTTCCATGACCAAAGGTGAAACGCGTGGAGAGTCTGGCCTACTAAATTTCGTGGAGTGTCTGGGCCTACTAAATTTTCCTTCCACAGAGGTATTTTCACTCTGTGATATGTTTTCAAGCCTAGGTTGTTTAAAGTCCAAGATTTTCAAGCAGAGATTGCTTACGGCCATACCAGCCCAAGAACGCCCGGTCTCGTCTGATCTCGGAAGCTAAGAAGGCTTGGGCCTGGTTAGTACTTGGATGGGAGACCTCCTGGGAATACCAGGTGCTGTAAGCTTTAACTGTTGAAAAACTTTTTAAAATGAAGTTTTTTTGCATCGCTTTGTTAGTTTTTTTCTAAAGTAAGTTAAGAGGTATTTTCACTCTGTGATATGTTTTCAAGCCTAGGTTGTTTAAAGTCCAAGATTTTCAAGCAGAGATTGCTTACGGCCATACCAGCCCAAGAACGCCCGGTCTCGTCTGATCTCGGAAGCTAAGAAGGCTTGGGCCTGGTTAGTACTTGGATGGGAGACCTCCTGGGAATACCAGGTGCTGTAAGCTTTAACTGTTGAAAAACTTTTTAAAATGAAGTTTTTTTGCATCGCTTTGTTAGTTTTTTTCTAAAGTAAGTTAAGAGGTATTTTCACTCTGTGATATGTTTTCAAGCCTAGGTTGTTTAAAGTCCAAGATTTTCAAGCAGAGATTGCTTACGGCCATACCAGCCCAAGAACGCCCGGTCTCGTCTGATCTCGGAAGCTAAGAAGGCTTGGGCCTGGTTAGTACTTGGATGGGAGACCTCCTGGGAATACCAGGTGCTGTAAGCTTTAACTGTTGAAAAACTTTTTAAAATGAAGTTTTTTTTGCATCGCTTTGTTAGTTTTTTTCTAAAGTAAGTTAAGAGGTATTTTCACTCTGTGATATGTTTTCAAGCCTAGGTTGTTTAAAGTCCAAGATTTTCAAGCAGAGATTGCTTACGGCCATACCAGCCCAAGAACGCCCGGTCTCGTCTGATCTCGGAAGCTAAGAAGGCTTGGGCCTGGTTAGTACTTGGATGGGAGACCTCCTGGGAATACCAGGTGCTGTAAGCTTTAACTGTTGAAAAACTTTTTAAAATGAAGTTTTTTTGCATCGCTTTGTTAGTTTTTTTCTAAAGTAAGTTAAGAGGTATTTTCACTCTGTGATATGTTTTCAAGCCTAGGTTGTTTAAAGTCCAAGATTTTCAAGCAGAGATTGCTTACGGCCATACCAGCCCAAGAACGCCCGGTCTCGTCTGATCTCGGAAGCTAAGAAGGCTTGGGCCTGGTTAGTACTTGGATGGGAGACCTCCTGGGAATACCAGGTGCTGTAAGCTTTAACTGTTGAAAAACTTTTTAAAATGAAGTTTTTTTGCATCGCTTTGTTAGTTTTTTTCTAAAGTAAGTTAAGAGGTATTTTCACTCTGTGATATGTTTTCAAGCCTAGGTTGTTTAAAGTCCAAGATTTTCAAGCAGAGATTGCTTACGGCCATACCAGCCCAAGAACGCCCGGTCTCGTCTGATCTCGGAAGCTAAGAAGGCTTGGGCCTGGTTAGTACTTGGATGGGAGACCTCCTGGGAATACCAGGTGCTGTAAGCTTTAACTGTTGAAAAACTTTTTAAAATGAAGTTTTTTTGCATCGCTTTGTTAGTTTTTTTCTAAAGTAAGTTAAGAGGTATTTTCACTCTGTGATATGTTTTCAAGCCTAGGTTGTTTAAAGTCCAAGATTTTCAAGCAGAGATTGCTTACGGCCATACCAGCCCAAGAACGCCCGGTCTCGTCTGATCTCGGAAGCTAAGAAGGCTTGGGCCTGGTTAGTACTTGGATGGGAGACCTCCTGGGAATACCAGGTGCTGTAAGCTTTAACTGTTGAAAAACTTTTTAAAATGAAGTTTTTTTGCATCGCTTTGTTAGTTTTTTTCTAAAGTAAGTTAAGAGGTATTTTCACTCTGTGATATGTTTTCAAGCCTAGGTTGTTTAAAGTCCAAGATTTTCAAGCAGAGATTGCTTACGGCCATACCAGCCCAAGAACGCCCGGTCTCGTCTGATCTCGGAAGCTAAGAAGGCTTGGGCCTGGTTAGTACTTGGATGGGAGACCTCCTGGGAATACCAGGTGCTGTAAGCTTTAACTGTTGAAAAACTTTTTAAAATGAAGTTTTTTTGCATCGCTTTGTTAGTTTTTTTCTAAAGTAAGTTAAGAGGTATTTTCACTCTGTGATATGTTTTCAAGCCTAGGTTGTTTAAAGTCCAAGATTTTCAAGCAGAGATTGCTTACGGCCATACCAGCCCAAGAACGCCCGGTCTCGTCTGATCTCGGAAGCTAAGAAGGCTTGGGCCTGGTTAGTACTTGGATGGGAGACCTCCTGGGAATACCAGGTGCTGTAAGCTTTAACTGTTGAAAAACTTTTTAAAATGAAGTTTTTTTGCATCGCTTTGTTAGTTTTTTCTAAAGTAAGTTAAGAGGTATTTTCACTCTGTGATATGTTTTCAAGCCTAGGTTGTTTAAAGTCCAAGATTTTCAAGCAGAGATTGCTTACGGCCATACCAGCCCAAGAACGCCCGGTCTCGTCTGATCTCGGAAGCTAAGAAGGCTTGGCCTGGTTAGTACTTGGATGGGAGACCTCCTGGGAATACCAGGTGCTGTAAGCTTTAACTGTTGAAAAACTTTTAAAATGAAGTTTTTTTGCATCGCTTTGTTAGTTTTTTTCTAAAGTAAGTTAAGAGGTATTTTCACTCTGTGATATGTTTTCAAGCCTAGGTTGTTTAAAGTCCAAGATTTTCAAGCAGAGATTGCTTACGGCCATACCAGCCCAAGAACGCCCGGTCTCGTCTGATCTCGGAAGCTAAGAAGGCTTGGGCCTGGTTAGTACTTGGATGGGAGACCTCCTGGGAATACCAGGTGCTGTAAGCTTTAACTGTTGAAAAACTTTTTAAAATGAAGTTTTTTTGCATCGCTTTGTTAGTTTTTTTCTAAAGTAAGTTAAGAGGTATTTTCACTCTGTGATATGTTTTCAAGCCTAGGTTGTTTAAAGTCCAAGATTTTCAAGCAGAGATTGCTTACGGCCATACCAGCCCAAGAACGCCCGGTCTCGTCTGATCTCGGAAGCTAAGAAGGCTTGGGCCTGGTTAGTACTTGGATGGGAGACCTCCTGGGAATACCAGGTGCTGTAAGCTTTAACTGTTGAAAAACTTTTTAAAATGAAGTTTTTTTGCATCGCTTTGTTAGTTTTTTTCTAAAGTAAGTTAAGAGGTATTTTCACTCTGTGATATGTTTTCAAGCCTAGGTTGTTTAAAGTCCAAGATTTTCAAGCAGAGATTGCTTACGGCCATACCAGCCCAAGAACGCCCGGTCTCGTCTGATCTCGGAAGCTAAGAAGGCTTGGGCCTGGTTAGTACTTGGATGGGAGACCTCCTGGGAATACCAGGTGCTGTAAGCTTTAACTGTTGAAAAACTTTTTAAAATGAAGTTTTTTTGCATCGCTTTGTTAGTTTTTTTCTAAAGTAAGTTAAGAGGTATTTTCACTCTGTGATATGTTTTCAAGCCTAGGTTGTTTAAAGTCCAAGATTTTCAAGCAGAGATTGCTTACGGCCATACCAGCCCAAGAACGCCCGGTCTCGTCTGATCTCGGAAGCTAAGAAGGCTTGGGCCTGGTTAGTACTTGGATGGGAGACCTCCTGGGAATACCAGGTGCTGTAAGCTTTAACTGTTGCAAAACTTATTAAAATGAAGTTTTTTTGCATCGCTTTGTTAGTTTTTTTCTATAGTAAGTTAAGAGGTATTTTCACTCTGTGATATGTTTTCAAGCCTAGGTTGTTTAAAGTCCAAGATTTTCAAGCAGAGATTGCTTACGGCCATACCAGCCCAAGAACGCCTGGTCTCGTCTGATCTCGGAAGCTAAGAAGGCTTGGGCCTGGTTAGTACTTGGATGGGAGACCTCCTAGGAATACCAAATGCTGTAAGCTTTAACTGTTGAAAAACTTTTTAAAATGAAGTTTTTTTGCATCGCATTGTTAGTTTTTTTCTAAAGTAAGTTAAGAGGTATTTTCACTCTGTGATATGTTTTCAAGCCTAGGTTGTTTAAAGTCCAAGATTTTCAAGCAGAGATTGCTTACGGCCATACCAGCCCAAGAACGCCCGGTCTCGTCTGATCTCGGAAGCTAAGAAGGCTTGGGCCTGGTTAGTACTTGGATGGGAGACCTCCTGGGAATACCAGGTGCTGTAAGCTTTGACTGTTGAAAAACTTTTTAAAATGAAGTTTTTTTGCATCGCTTTGTTAGTTTTTTTCTAAAGTAAGTTAAGAGGTATTTTCACTCTGTGATATGTTTTCAAGCCTAGGTTGTTTAAAGTCCAAGATTTTCAAGCAGAGATTGCTTACGGCCATACCAGCCCAAGAACGCCCGGTCTCGTCTGATCTCGGAAGCTAAGAAGGCTTGGGCCTGGTTAGTACTTGGATGGGAGACCTCCTGGGAATACCAGGTGCTGTAAGCTTTAACTGTTGAAAAACTTTTTAAAATGAAGTTTTTTTGCATCGCTTTGTTAGTTTTTTTCTAAAGTAAGTTAAGAGGTATTTTCACTCTGTGATATGTTTTCAAGCCTAGGTTGTTTAAAGTCCAAGATTTTCAAGCAGAGATTGCTTACGGCCATACCAGCCCAAGAACGCCCGGTCTCGTCTGATCTCGGAAGCTAAGAAGGCTTGGGCCTGGTTAGTACTTGGATGGGAGACCTCCTGGGAATACCAGGTGCTGTAAGCTTTAACTGTTGAAAAACTTTTTAAAATGAAGTTTTTTTGCATCGCTTTGTTAGTTTTTTTCTAAAGTAAGTTAAGAGGTATTTTCACTCTGTGATATGTTTTCAAGCCTAGGTTGTTTAAAGTCCAAGATTTTCAAGCAGAGATTGCTTACGGCCATACCAGCCCAAGAACGCCCGGTCTCGTCTGATCTCGGAAGCTAAGAAGGCTTGGGCCTGGTTAGTACTTGGATGGGAGACCTCCTGGGAATACCAGGTGCTGTAAGCTTTAACTGTTGAAAAACTTTTTAAAATGAAGTTTTTTTGCATCGCTTTGTTAGTTTTTTTCTAAAGTAAGTTAAGAGGTATTTTCACTCTGTGATATGTTTTCAAGCCTAGGTTGTTTAAAGTCCAAGATTTTCAAGCAGAGATTGCTTACGGCCATACCAGCCCAAGAACGCCCGGTCTCGTCTGATCTCGGAAGCTAAGAAGGCTTGGGCCTGGTTAGTACTTGGATGGGAGACCTCCTGGGAATACCAGGTGCTGTAAGCTTTAACTGTTGAAAAACTTTTTAAAATGAAGTTTTTTTGCATCGCTTTGTTAGTTTTTTTCTAAAGTAAGTTAAGTGGTATTTTCACTCTGTGATATGTTTTCAAGCCTAGGTTGTTTAAAGTCCAAGATTTTCAAGCAGAGATTGCTTACGGCCATACCAGCCCAAGAACGCCCGGTCTCGTCTGATCTCGGAAGCTAAGAAGGCTTGGGCCTGGTTAGTACTTGGATGGGAGACCTCCTGGGAATACCAGGTGCTGTAAGCTTTAACTGTTGAAAAACTTTTTAAAATGAAGTTTTTTTGCATCGCTTTGTTAGTTTTTTTCTAAAGTAAGTTAAGAGGTATTTTCACTCTGTGATATGTTTTCAAGCCTAGGTTGTTTAAAGTCCAAGATTTTCAAGCAGAGATTGCTTACGGCCATACCAGCCCAAGAACGCCCGGTCTCGTCTGATCTCGGAAGCTAAGAAGGCTTGGGCCTGGTTAGTACTTGGATGGGAGACCTCCTGGGAATACCAGGTGCTGTAAGCTTTAACTGTTGAAAAACTTTTTAAAATGAAGTTTTTTTGCATCGCTTTGTTAGTTTTTTTCTAAAGTAAGTTAAGAGGTATTTTCACTCTGTGATATGTTTTCAAGCCTAGGTTGTTTAAAGTCCAAGATTTTCAAGCAGAGATTGCTTACGGCCATACCAGCCCAAGAACGCCCGGTCTCGTCTGATCTCGGAAGCTAAGAAGGCTTGGGCCTGGTTAGTACTTGGATGGGAGACCTCCTGGGAATACCAGGTGCTGTAAGCTTTAACTGTTGAAAAACTTTTTAAAATGAAGTTTTTTTGCATCGCTTTGTTAGTTTTTTTCTAAAGTAAGTTAAGAGGTATTTTCACTCTGTGATATGTTTTCAAGCCTAGGTTGTTTAAAGTCCAAGATTTTCAAGCAGAGATTGCTTACGGCCATACCAGCCCAAGAACGCCCGGTCTCGTCTGATCTCGGAAGCTAAGAAGGCTTGGGCCTGGTTAGTACTTGGATGGGAGACCTCCTGGGAATACCAGGTGCTGTAAGCTTTAACTGTTGAAAAACTTTTTAAAATGAAGTTTTTTTGCATCGCTTTGTTAGTTTTTTTCTAAAGTAAGTTAAGAGGTATTTTCACTCTGTGATATGTTTTCAAGCCTAGGTTGTTTAAAGTCCAAGATTTTCAAGCAGAGATTGCTTACGGCCATACCAGCCCAAGAACGCCCGGTCTCGTCTGATCTCGGAAGCTAAGAAGGCTTGGGCCTGGTTAGTACTTGGATGGGAGACCTCCTGGGAATACCAGGTGCTGTAAGCTTTAACTGTTGAAAAACTTTTTAAAATGAAGTTTTTTTGCATCGCTTTGTTAGTTTTTTTCTAAAGTAAGTTAAGAGGTATTTTCACTCTGTGATATGTTTTCAAGCCTAGGTTGTTTAAAGTCCAAGATTTTCAAGCAGAGATTGCTTACGGCCATACCAGCCCAAGAACGCCCGGTCTCGTCTGATCTCGGAAGCTAAGAAGGCTTGGGCCTGGTTAGTACTTGGATGGGAGACCTCCTGGGAATACCAGGTGCTGTAAGCTTTAACTGTTGAAAAACTTTTTAAAATGAAGTTTTTTTGCATCGCTTTGTTAGTTTTTTTCTAAAGTAAGTTAAGAGGTATTTTCACTCTGTGATATGTTTTCAAGCCTAGGTTGTTTAAAGTCCAAGATTTTCAAGCAGAGATTGCTTACGGCCATACCAGCCCAAGAACGCCCGGTCTCGTCTGATCTCGGAAGCTAAGAAGGCTTGGGCCTGGTTAGTACTTGGATGGGAGACCTCCTGGGAATACCAGGTGCTGTAAGCTTTAACTGTTGAAAAACTTTTTAAAATGAAGTTTTTTTGCATCGCTTTGTTAGTTTTTTTCTAAAGTAAGTTAAGAGGTATTTTCACTCTGTGATATGTTTTCAAGCCTAGGTTGTTTAAAGTCCAAGATTTTCAAGCAGAGATTGCTTACGGCCATACCAGCCCAAGAACGCCCGGTCTCGTCTGATCTCGGAAGCTAAGAAGGCTTGGGCCTGGTTAGTACTTGGATGGGAGACCTCCTGGGAATACCAGGTGCTGTAAGCTTTAACTGTTGAAAAACTTTTTAAAATGAAGTTTTTTTGCATCGCTTTGTTAGTTTTTTTCTAAAGTAAGTTAAGAGGTATTTTCACTCTGTGATATGTTTTCAAGCCTAGGTTGTTTAAAGTCCAAGATTTTCAAGCAGAGATTGCTTACGGCCATACCAGCCCAAGAACGCCCGGTCTCGTCTGATCTCGGAAGCTAAGAAGGCTTGGGCCTGGTTAGTACTTGGATGGGAGACCTCCTGGGAATACCAGGTGCTGTAAGCTTTAACTGTTGAAAAACTTTTTAAAATGAAGTTTTTTTGCATCGCTTTGTTAGTTTTTTTCTAAAGTAAGTTAAGAGGTATTTTCACTCTGTGATATGTTTTCAAGCCTAGGTTGTTTAAAGTCCAAGATTTTCAAGCAGAGATTGCTTACGGCCATACCAGCCCAAGAACGCCCGGTCTCGTCTGATCTCGGAAGCTAAGAAGGCTTGGGCCTGGTTAGTACTTGGATGGGAGACCTCCTGGGAATACCAGGTGCTGTAAGCTTTAACTGTTGAAAAACTTTTTAAAATGAAGTTTTTTTGCATCGCTTTGTTAGTTTTTTTCTAAAGTAAGTTAAGAGGTATTTTCACTCTGTGATATGTTTTCAAGCCTAGGTTGTTTAAAGTCCAAGATTTTCAAGCAGAGATTGCTTACGGCCATACCAGCCCAAGAACGCCCGGTCTCGTCTGATCTCGGAAGCTAAGAAGGCTTGGGCCTGGTTAGTACTTGGATGGGAGACCTCCTGGGAATACCAGGTGCTGTAAGCTTTAACTGTTGAAAAACTTTTTAAAATGAAGTTTTTTTGCATCGCTTTGTTAGTTTTTTTCTAAAGTAAGTTAAGAGGTATTTTCACTCTGTGATATGTTTTCAAGCCTAGGTTGTTTAAAGTCCAAGATTTTCAAGCAGAGATTGCTTACGGCCATACCAGCCCAAGAACGCCCGGTCTCGTCTGATCTCGGAAGCTAAGAAGGCTTGGGACTGGTTAGTACTTGGATGGGAGACCTCCTGGGAATACCAGGTGCTGTAAGCTTTAACTGTTGAAAAACTTTTTAAAATGAAGTTTTTTTGCATCGCTTTGTTAGTTTTTTTCTAAAGTAAGTTAAGAGGTATTTTCACTCTGTGATATGTTTTCAAGCCTAGGTTGTTTAAAGTCCAAGATTTTCAAGCAGAGATTGCTTACGGCCATACCAGCCCAAGAACGCCCGGTCTCGTCTGATCTCGGAAGCTAAGAAGGCTTGGGCCTGGTTAGTACTTGGATGGGAGACCTCCTGGGAATACCAGGTGCTGTAAGCTTTAACTGTTGAAAAACTTTTTAAAATGAAGTTTTTTTGCATCGCTTTGTTAGTTTTTTTCTAAAGTAAGTTAAGAGGTATTTTCACTCTGTGATATGTTTTCAAGCCTAGGTTGTTTAAAGTCCAAGATTTTCAAGCAGAGATTGCTTACGGCCATACCAGCCCAAGAACGCCCGGTCTCGTCTGATCTCGGAAGCTAAGAAGGCTTGGGCCTGGTTAGTACTTGGATGGGAGACCTCCTGGGAATACCAGGTGCTGTAAGCTTTAACTGTTGAAAAACTTTTTAAAATGAAGTTTTTTTGCATCGCTTTGTTAGTTTTTTTCTAAAGTAAGTTAAGAGGTATTTTCACTCTGTGATATGTTTTCAAGCCTAGGTTGTTTAAAGTCCAAGATTTTCAAGCAGAGATTGCTTACGGCCATACCAGCCCAAGAACGCCCGGTCTCGTCTGATCTCGGAAGCTAAGAAGGCTTGGGCCTGGTTAGTACTTGGATGGGAGACCTCCTGGGAATACCAGGTGCTGTAAGCTTTAACTGTTGAAAAACTTTTTAAAATGAAGTTTTTTTGCATCGCTTTGTTAGTTTTTTTCTAAAGTAAGTTAAGAGGTATTTTCACTCTGTGATATGTTTTCAAGCCTAGGTTGTTTAAAGTCCAAGATTTTCAAGCAGAGATTGCTTACGGCCATACCAGCCCAAGAACGCCCGGTCTCGTCTGATCTCGGAAGCTAAGAAGGCTTGGGCCTGGTTAGTACTTGGATGGGAGACCTCCTGGGAATACCAGGTGCTGTAAGCTTTAACTGTTGAAAAACTTTTTAAAATGAAGTTTTTTTGCATCGCTTTGTTAGTTTTTTTCTAAAGTAAGTTAAGAGGTATTTTCACTCTGTGATATGTTTTCAAGCCTAGGTTGTTTAAAGTCCAAGATTTTCAAGCAGAGATTGCTTACGGCCATACCAGCCCAAGAACGCCCGGTCTCGTCTGATCTCGGAAGCTAAGAAGGCTTGGGCCTGGTTAGTACTTGGATGGGAGACCTCCTGGGAATACCAGGTGCTGTAAGCTTTAACTGTTGAAAAACTTTTTAAAATGAAGTTTTTTTGCATCGCTTTGTTAGTTTTTTTCTAAAGTAAGTTAAGAGGTATTTTCACTCTGTGATATGTTTTCAAGCCTAGGTTGTTTAAAGTCCAAGATTTTCAAGCAGAGATTGCTTACGGCCATACCAGCCCAAGAACGCCCGGTCTCGTCTGATCTCGGAAGCTAAGAAGGCTTGGGCCTGGTTAGTACTTGGATGGGAGACCTCCTGGGAATACCAGGTGCTGTAAGCTTTAACTGTTGAAAAACTTTTTAAAATGAAGTTTTTTTGCATCGCTTTGTTAGTTTTTTTCTAAAGTAAGTTAAGAGGTATTTTCACTCTGTGATATGTTTTCAAGCCTAGGTTGTTTAAAGTCCAAGATTTTCAAGCAGAGATTGCTTACGGCCATACCAGCCCAAGAACGCCCGGTCTCGTCTGATCTCGGAAGCTAAGAAGGCTTGGGCCTGGTTAGTACTTGGATGGGAGACCTCCTGGGAATACCAGGTGCTGTAAGCTTTAACTGTTGAAAAACTTTTTAAAATGAAGTTTTTTTGCATCGCTTTGTTAGTTTTTTTCTAAAGTAAGTTAAGAGGTATTTTCACTCTGTGATATGTTTTCAAGCCTAGGTTGTTTAAAGTCCAAGATTTTCAAGCAGAGATTGCTTACGGCCATACCAGCCCAAGAACGCCCGGTCTCGTCTGATCTCGGAAGCTAAGAAGGCTTGGGCCTGGTTAGTACTTGGATGGGAGACCTCCTGGGAATACCAGGTGCTGTAAGCTTTAACTGTTGAAAAACTTTTTAAAATGAAGTTTTTTTGCATCGCTTTGTTAGTTTTTTTCTAAAGTAAGTTAAGAGGTATTTTCACTCTGTGATATGTTTTCAAGCCTAGGTTGTTTAAAGTCCAAGATTTTCAAGCAGAGATTGCTTACGGCCATACCAGCCCAAGAACGCCCGGTCTCGTCTGATCTCGGAAGCTAAGAAGGCTTGGGCCTGGTTAGTACTTGGATGGGAGACCTCCTGGGAATACCAGGTGCTGTAAGCTTTAACTGTTGAAAAACTTTTTAAAATGAAGTTTTTTTGCATCGCTTTGTTAGTTTTTTTCTAAAGTAAGTTAAGAGGTATTTTCACTCTGTGATATGTTTTCAAGCCTAGGTTGTTTAAAGTCCAAGATTTTCAAGCAGAGATTGCTTACGGCCATACCAGCCCAAGAACGCCCGGTCTCGTCTGATCTCGGAAGCTAAGAAGGCTTGGGCCTGGTTAGTACTTGGATGGGAGACCTCCTGGGAATACCAGGTGCTGTAAGCTTTAACTGTTGAAAAACTTTTTAAAATGAAGTTTTTTTGCATCGCTTTGTTAGTTTTTTTCTAAAGTAAGTTAAGAGGTATTTTCACTCTGTGATATGTTTTCAAGCCTAGGTTGTTTAAAGTCCAAGATTTTCAAGCAGAGATTGCTTACGGCCATACCAGCCCAAGAACGCCCGGTCTCGTCTGATCTCGGAAGCTAAGAAGGCTTGGGCCTGGTTAGTACTTGGATGGGAGACCTCCTGGGAATACCAGGTGCTGTAAGCTTTAACTGTTGAAAAACTTTTTAAAATGAAGTTTTTTTGCATCGCTTTGTTAGTTTTTTTCTAAAGTAAGTTAAGAGGTATTTTCACTCTGTGATATGTTTTCAAGCCTAGGTTGTTTAAAGTCCAAGATTTTCAAGCAGAGATTGCTTACGGCCATACCAGCCCAAGAACGCCCGGTCTCGTCTGATCTCGGAAGCTAAGAAGGCTTGGGCCTGGTTAGTACTTGGATGGGAGACCTCCTGGGAATACCAGGTGCTGTAAGCTTTAACTGTTGAAAAACTTTTTAAAATGAAGTTTTTTTGCATCGCTTTGTTAGTTTTTTTCTAAAGTAAGTTAAGAGGTATTTTCACTCTGTGATATGTTTTCAAGCCTAGGTTGTTTAAAGTCCAAGATTTTCAAGCAGAGATTGCTTACGGCCATACCAGCCCAAGAACGCCCGGTCTCGTCTGATCTCGGAAGCTAAGAAGGCTTGGGCCTGGTTAGTACTTGGATGGGAGACCTCCTGGGAATACCAGGTGCTGTAAGCTTTAACTGTTGAAAAACTTTTTAAAATGAAGTTTTTTTGCATCGCTTTGTTAGTTTTTTTCTAAAGTAAGTTAAGAGGTATTTTCACTCTGTGATATGTTTTCAGCCTAGGTTGTTTAAAGTCCAAGACTTTCAAGTCAGAGATTGCTTATGGCCATAAAGCCAACAAGAAAAAGCTCAAGGGACACGTATCGTGATCTCGGAAGCTATTAGAAGAGCTTGGGCCTGGGTGTTAGTACTTGGAATGGAGAGACCTATGGGAATACCAGTGATGGTTGTAGCTTTAACTGTGGTAAAAACTTATTAAATGAATTTTTGTTGCATCGCTTTGTTAGTTTTTCGCTGTAAGAGTAAGTTAAGAGGGTTATTTTACTTTGTGATATGTTTCAAGCCTAGGTGTGTTTAAAAGTTCCAAGATTTTCAAGCAGAATTGCTACGGCCATAACCGCCCAAGAACGCTTTGGTCTCGTATGATCTCGGAAGCTAAGAAGGCTTGGGCCTGGTTAGTAATTGGATGGGAGACCTAATGGGAATTCCAGGTGCACTGTAAGCTCTTAACGTTTGAAAAACTTTTTAAA
>NW_021630011.1:0-30070 GCF_900700375.1 Denticeps clupeoides | reverse complement strand
TCTGCTTGAAAATCTTGGACTTTAAACAAAAGACTTTGAAAACATTATAAAGTGCGAAAACTCCGCTTTAATGTCAAATTAGATGGAGAAAAGGCAAAAAAAGCTAACAAAGCCATGTAAATACTTTCATTTTAAAAGTTTTTCAATAGTTAAAGCGCTTACAGCACCTGGTATTCCCAGTAGTCTCCCATCCAAGTACTAACCAGGGCCCAAGCCTTCTTAGCTTCTGAGATCAGAACAAGATTGGGCATTCTTCAGCTGGTTTGTCCGTACACAAACTCTGCTTGAAAATCTTGAACTTTAAACCAAAAGGGCTTTGAAAACATTATAAAGTGCGAAAACTCCCGCTTTACTATCAAAATTATGATGGAGAAAAGGCAAAAAAAGCTAACAAAGCCATGTAAATACTTTCATTTTAAAAGTTTTTCAATAGTTAAAGCTTACAGCACCTGGCATTCCCATGTAGTCTCCCATCCAAGTACTAACCAGGCCCAAGCCTTCTTAGCTTCTGAGATCAGACAAGATTGGGCATTCTTCAGCTGGTTTGTCCGTACACAAACTCTGCTTGAAAATCTTGAACTTTAAACCAAAAGGGCTTTGAAAACATTATAAAGTGCGAAAACTCCCGCTTTACTATCAAAATTATGATGGAGAAAAAAGGCAAAAAAAAAGCTAACAAAGCCATGTAAATACTTTCATTTTAAAAGTTTTTCAATAGTTTAAAGCTTACAGCACCTGGTATTCCCATGTAGTCTCCCATCCAAGTACTAACCAGGCCCAAGCCTTCTTAGCTTCTGAGATCAGACAAGATTGGGCATTCTTCAGCTGGTTTGTCCGTACACAAACTCTGCTTGAAAAATCTTGAACTTTAAACCAAAGGGGCTTGAACACATATCAAAGAGTGAAAACTCCCGCTTTACTGTCAATTATGATGGAGAAAAGGCATAAAAGTTGGAGTGGTAAGCTTTTATTTGCAAAACAACAAATAAAGTGCACACCTTCTAGAGGCAATGCATACTGGGTCGATGAATAAAGCGGATGGAGCAGGCCCTATTGCCGACTCCCTGTTATAAAATCCGCTTATATGAAATATCAGATATTAAATTGACATCAGGGTGCGTAGCACCTGAAGGCCGAGGGCTGGAAAACCCCACCTAATCGATTCAGCTCCACCCCACTCCATAGCCAAGCCTGTGAATGATCGTTGTAGAGCACACACAGACAAAGAAACCTGAAGAGAAGTTAAAAAAAAAAAAAAAAAAAAAAAAGAAAAAAGGCGGGAAAACATACTAAAGAAAGAAAGTACCCCTTAACTTACTTTAAAAAAGTTAACAAAGTGATGTAAATACTTTCATTTTAAAAGTCTTACAATAGTTAAAGCTTACAGCACCTGGCATTCCCATGTAGTCTCCCATTCAAGTACTAACCAGGCCCAAGCCTTCTTAGCTTCTGAGATCAGACAAGATTGGGCATTCTTCAGCTGGTTTGTCCGTACACAAACTCTGCTTGAAAATCTTGGAACTTTAAACCAAAAGGGCTTTGAAAACATTATAAAGTGCGAAAACTCCCGCTTTACTATCAAATTATGATGGAGAAAAAGGCAAAAAAAGCTAACAAAGCCATGTAAATACTTTCATTTTAAAAGTTTTTCAATAGTTAAAGCTTACAGCACCTGGTATTCCCATGTAGTCTCCCATCCAAGTACTAACCAGGCCCAAGCCTTCTTAGCTTCTGAGATCAGACAAGATTGGGCATTCTTCAGCTGGTTTGTCCGTACACAAACTCTGCTTGAAAATCTTGAACTTTAAACCAAAAGGGCTTTGAAAACATTATAAAGTGCGAAAACTCCCGCTTTACTGTCAAATTATGATGGAGAAAAGGCAAAAAAAGCTAACAAAGCCATGTAAATACTTTCATTTGAAAAGTTTTTCAATAGTTAAAGCTTACAGCACCTGGTATTCCCATGTAGTCTCCCATCCAAGTACTAACCAGGCCCAAGCCTTCTTAGCTTCTGAGATCAGACAAGATTGGGCATTCTTCAGCTGGTTTGTCCGTACACAAACTCTGCTTGAAAATCTTGAACTTTAAACCAAAGGGGCTTGAACACATATCAAAGAGTGAAAACTCCCGCTTTACTGTCAAATTATGATGGAGAAAAGGCATAAAAGTTGGAGTGGTAAGCTTTTATTTGCAAAACAACAAATAAAGTGCACACCTTCTAGAGGCAATGCAATACTGGGTCGATGAATAAAGCGGATGGAGCAGGCCCTATTGCCGACTCCCTGTTATAAAAATCCGCTTAATATGAAATATCAGATATTAAATTGACATCAGGGTGCGTAGCACCTGAAGGCCGAGGGCTGGAAAACCCCACCTAATCGATTCAGCTCCACCCCACTCCATAGCCAAGCCTGTGAATGATCGTTGTAGAGCACACACAGACAAAGAAACCTGAAGAGAAGTTAAAAAAAAAAAAAAAAAAAAAAAAAAAGAAAAAAGGCGGGAAAACATACTAAAGAAAGAAAGTACCCCTTAACTTACTTTAAAAAAGTTAACAAAGTGATGTAAATACTTTCATTTTAAAAGTCTTACAATAGTTAAAGCTTACAGCACCTGGCATTCCCATGTAGTCTCCCATTCAAGTACTAACCAGGCCCAAGCCTTCTTAGCTTCTGAGATCAGACAAGATTGGGCAATCTTCAGCTGGCATGTCCGTAAGCAAACTCTGCTTGAAAATCTTGGACTTTAAACAAAAGGACTTTGAAAACATTATAAAGTGCGAAAACTCCCGCTTTACTATCAAATTATGATGGAGAAAAGGCAAAAAAAAGCTAACAAAGCCATGTAAATACTTTCATTTTAAAAGTTTTTCAATAGTTAAAGCTTACAGCACCTGGCATTCCCATGTAGTCTCCCATCCAAGTACTAACCAGGCCCAAGCCTTCTTAGCTTCTGAGATCAGACAAGATTGGGCATTCTTCAGCTGGTTTGTCCGTACACAAACTCTGCTTGAAAATCTTGAACTTTAAACCAAAAGGGCTTTGAAAACATTATAAAGTGCGAAAACTCCCGCTTTACTATCAAATTATGATGGAAAAAAAGGCAAAAAAAGCTAACAAAGCCATGTAAATACTTTCATTTTAAAAGTTTTTCAATAGTTAAAGCTTACAGCACCTGGTATTCCCATGTAGTCTCCCATCCAAGTACTAACCAGGCCCAAGCCTTCTTAGCTTCTGAGATCAGACAAGATTGGGCATTCTTCAGCTGGTTTGTCCGTACACAAACTCTGCTTGAAAATCTTGAACTTTAAACCAAAAGGGCTTTGAAAACATTATAAAGTGCGAAAACTCCCGCTTTACTATCAAATTATGATGGAAAAAAGGCAAAAAAAGCTAACAAAGCCATGTAAATACTTTCATTTTAAAAGTTTTTCAATAGTTAAAGCTTACAGCACCTGGTATTCCCATGTAGTCTCCCATCCAAGTACTAACCAGGCCCAAGCCTTCTTAGCTTCTGAGATCAGACAAGATTGGGCATTCTTCAGCTGGTTTGTCCGTACACAAACTCTGCTTGAAAATCTTGAACTTTAAACCAAAGGGGCTTGAACACATATCAAAGAGTGAAAACTCCCGCTTTACTGTCAAATTATGATGGAGAAAAGGCATAAAAGTTGGAGTGGTAAGCTTTTATTTGCAAAACAACAAATAAAGTGCACACCTTCTAGAGGCAATGCAATACTGGGTCGATGAATAAAGCGGATGGAGCAGGCCCTATTGCCGACTCCCTGTTATAAAAATCCGCTTAATATGAAATATCAGATATTAAATTGACATCAGGGTGCGTAGCACCTGAAGGCCGAGGGCTGGAAAACCCCACCTAATCGATTCAGCTCCACCCCACTCCATAGCCAAGCCTGTGAATGATCGTTGTAGAGCACACACAGACAAAGAAACCTGAAGAGAAGTTAAAAAAAAAAAAAAAAAAAAAAAAAGAAAAAAGGCGGGAAAACATACTAAAGAAAGAAAGTACCCCTTAACTTACTTTAAAAAAGTTAACAAAGTGATGTAAATACTTTCATTTTAAAAGTCTTACAATAGTTAAAGCTTACAGCACCTGGCATTCCCATGTAGTCTCCCATTCAAGTACTAACCAGGCCCAAGCCTTCTTAGCTTCTGAGATCAGACAAGATTGGGCAATCTTCAGCTGGCATGTCCGTAAGCAAACTCTGCTTGAAAATCTTGGACTTTAAACAAAAGGACTTTGAAAACATTATAAAGTGCGAAAACTCCCGCTTTACTATCAAATTATGATGGAGAAAAGGCAAAAAAAGCTAACAAAGCCATGTAAATACTTTCATTTTAAAAGTTTTTCAATAGTTAAAGCTTACAGCACCTGGCTATTCCCATGTAGTCTCCCATCCAAGTACTAACCAGGCCCAAGCCTTCTTAGCTTCTGAGATCAGACAAGATTGGGCATTCTTCAGCTGGTTTGTCCGTACACAAACTCTGCTTGAAAATCTTGAACTTTAAACCAAAAGGGCTTTGAAAACATTATAAAGTGCGAAAACTCCCGCTTTACTATCAAATTATGATGGAAAAAAAGGCAAAAAAAGCTAACAAAGCCATGTAAATACTTTCATTTTAAAAGTTTTTCAATAGTTAAAGCTTACAGCACCTGGTATTCCCATGTAGTCTCCCATCCAAGTACTAACCAGGCCCAAGCCTTCTTAGCTTCTGAGATCAGACAAGATTGGGCATTCTTCAGCTGGTTTGTCCGTACACAAACTCTGCTTGAAAATCTTGAACTTTAAACCAAAAGGGCTTTGAAAACATTATAAAGTGCGAAAACTCCCGCTTTACTATCAAATTATGATGGAGAAAAAGGCAAAAAAAGCTAACAAAGCCATGTAAATACTTTCATTTGAAAAGTTTTTCAATAGTTAAAGCTTACAGCACCTGGTATTCCCAGGTAGTCTCCCATCCAAGTACTAACCAGGCCCAAGCCTTCTTAGCTTCTGAGATCAGACAAGATTGGGCATTCTTCAGCTGGTTTGTCCGTACACAAACTCTGCTTGAAAATCTTGAACTTTAAACCAAAGGGGCTTGAACACATATCAAAGAGTGAAAACTCCCGCTTTACTGTCAAATTATGATGGAGAAAAGGCATAAAAGTTGGAGTGGTAAGCTTTTATTTGCAAAACAACAAATAAAGTGCACACCTTCTAGAGGCAATGCAATACTGGGTCGATGAATAAAGCGGATGGAGCAGGCCCTATTGCCGACTCCCTGTTATAAAAATCCGCTTAATATGAAATATCAGATATTAAATTGACATCAGGGTGCGTAGCACCTGAAGGCCGAGGGCTGGAAAACCCCACCTAATCGATTCAGCTCCACCCCACTCCATAGCCAAGCCTGTGAATGATCGTTGTAGAGCACACACAGACAAAGAAACCTGAAGAGAAGTTAAAAAAAAAAAAAAAAAAAAAAAGAAAAAAGGCGGGAAAACATACTAAAGAAAGAAAGTACCCCTTAACTTACTTTAAAAAAGTTAACAAAGTGATGTAAATACTTTCATTTTAAAAGTCTTACAATAGTTAAAGCTTACAGCACCTGGCATTCCCATGTAGTCTCCCATTCAAGTACTAACCAGGCCCAAGCCTTCTTAGCTTCTGAGATCAGACAAGATTGGGCAATCTTCAGCTGGCATGTCCGTACACAAACTCTGCTTGAAAATCTTGGACTTTAAACCAAAAGGGACTTTGAAAACATTATAAAGTGCGAAAACTCCCGCTTTACTATCAAATTATGATGGAGAAAAGGCAAAAAAAGCTAACAAAGCCATGTAAATACTTTCATTTTAAAAGTTTTTCAATAGTTAAAGCTTACAGCACCTGGCATTCCCATGTAGTCTCCCATCCAAGTACTAACCAGGCCCAAGCCTTCTTAGCTTCTGAGATCAGACAAGATTGGGCATTCTTCAGCTGGTTTGTCCGTACACAAACTCTGCTTGAAAATCTTGAACTTTAAACCAAAAGGGCTTTGAAAACATTATAAAGTGCGAAAACTCCCGCTTTACTATCAAATTATGATGGAAAAAAAGGCAAAAAAAGCTAACAAAGCCATGTAAATACTTTCATTTTAAAAGTTTTTCAATAGTTAAAGCTTACAGCACCTGGTATTCCCATGTAGTCTCCCATCCAAGTACTAACCAGGCCCAAGCCTTCTTAGCTTCTGAGATCAGACAAGATTGGGCATTCTTCAGCTGGTTTGTCCGTACACAAACTCTGCTTGAAAATCTTGAACTTTAAACCAAAGGGGCTTGAACACATATCAAAGAGTGAAAACTCCCGCTTTACTGTCAAATTATGATGGAGAAAAGGCATAAAAGTTGGAGTGGTAAGCTTTTATTTGCAAAACAACAAATAAAGTGCACACCTTCTAGAGGCAATGCAATACTGGGTCGATGAATAAAGCGGATGGAGCAGGCCCTATTGCCGACTCCCTGTTATAAAAATCCGCTTAATATGAAATATCAGATATTAAATTGACATCAGGGTGCGTAGCACCTGAAGGCCGAGGGCTGGAAAACCCCACCTAATCGATTCAGCTCCACCCCACTCCATAGCCAAGCCTGTGAATGATCGTTGTAGAGCACACACAGACAAAGAAACCTGAAGAGAAGTTAAAAAAAAAAAAAAAAAAAAAAAAAGAAAAAAGGCGGGAAAACATACTAAAGAAAGAAAGTACCCCTTAACTTACTTTAAAAAAGTTAACAAAGTGATGTAAATACTTTCATTTTAAAAGTCTTACAATAGTTAAAGCTTACAGCACCTGGCATTCCCATGTAGTCTCCCATTCAAGTACTAACCAGGCCCAAGCCTTCTTAGCTTCTGAGATCAGACAAGATTGGGCAATCTTCAGCTGGCATGTCCGTAAGCAAACTCTGCTTGAAAATCTTGGACTTTAAACAAAAGGACTTTGAAAACATTATAAAGTGCGAAAACTCCCGCTTTACTATCAAATTATGATGGAGAAAAGGCAAAAAAAGCTAACAAAGCCATGTAAATACTTTCATTTTAAAAGTTTTTCAATAGTTAAAGCTTACAGCACCTGGCATTCCCATGTAGTCTCCCATCCAAGTACTAACCAGGCCCAAGCCTTCTTAGCTTCTGAGATCAGACAAGATTGGGCATTCTTCAGCTGGTTTGTCCGTACACAAACTCTGCTTGAAAATCTTGAACTTTAAACCAAAAGGGCTTTGAAAACATTATAAAGTGCGAAAACTCCCGCTTTACTATCAAATTATGATGGAAAAAAAGGCAAAAAAAGCTAACAAAGCCATGTAAATACTTTCATTTTAAAAGTTTTTCAATAGTTAAAGCTTACAGCACCTGGTATTCCCATGTAGTCTCCCATCCAAGTACTAACCAGGCCCAAGCCTTCTTAGCTTCTGAGATCAGACAAGATTGGGCATTCTTCAGCTGGTTTGTCCGTACACAAACTCTGCTTGAAAATCTTGAACTTTAAACCAAAAGGGCTTTGAAAACATTATAAAGTGCGAAAACTCCCGCTTTACTGTCAAATTATGATGGAGAAAAGGCAAAAAAAGCTAACAAAGCCATGTAAATACTTTCATTTGAAAAGTTTTTCAATAGTTAAAGCTTACAGCACCTGGTATTCCCAGGTAGTCTCCCATCCAAGTACTAACCAGGCCCAAGCCTTCTTAGCTTCTGAGATCAGACAAGATTGGGCATTCTTCAGCTGGTTTGTCCGTACACAAACTCTGCTTGAAAATCTTGAACTTTAAACCAAAGGGGCTTGAACACATATCAAAGAGTGAAAACTCCCGCTTTACTGTCAAATTATGATGGAGAAAAGGCATAAAAGTTGGAGTGGTAAGCTTTTATTTGCAAAACAACAAATAAAGTGCACACCTTCTAGAGGCAATGCAATACTGGGTCGATGAATAAAGCGGATGGAGCAGGCCCTATTGCCGACTCCCTGTTATAAAAATCCGCTTAATATGACATATCAGATATTAAATTGACATCAGGGTGCGTAGCACCTGAAGGCCGAGGGCTGGAAAACCCCACCTAATCGATTCAGCTCCACCCCACTCCATAGCCAAGCCTGTGAATGATCGTTGTAGAGCACACACAGACAAAGAAACCTGAAGAGAAGTTAAAAAAAAAAAAAAAAAAAAAAAAGAAAAAAGGCGGGAAAACATACTAAAGAAAGAAAGTACCCCTTAACTTACTTTAAAAAAGTTAACAAAGTGATGTAAATACTTTCATTTTAAAAGTTTTACAATAGTTAAAGCTTACAGCACCTGGCATTCCCATGTAGTCTCCCATTCAAGTACTAACCAGGCCCAAGCCTTCTTAGCTTCTGAGATCAGACAAGATTGGGCAATTCTTCAGCTGGCATTGTCCGTACAGCAAACTCTGCTTGAAAATCTTGGACTTTAAACAAAAGGGACTTTGAAAACATTATAAAGTGCGAAAACTCCCGCTTTACTATCAAATTATGATGGAGAAAAGGCAAAAAAAGCTAACAAAGCCATGTAAATACTTTCATTTTAAAAGTTTTTCAATAGTTAAAGCTTACAGCACCTGGCATTCCCATGTAGTCTCCCATCCAAGTACTAACCAGGCCCAAGCCTTCTTAGCTTCTGAGATCAGACAAGATTGGGCATTCTTCAGCTGGTTTGTCCGTACACAAACTCTGCTTGAAAATCTTGAACTTTAAACCAAAAGGGCTTTGAAAACATTATAAAGTGCGAAAACTCCCGCTTTACTATCAAATTATGATGGAGAAAAGGCAAAAAAAGCTAACAAAGCCATGTAAATACTTTCATTTTAAAAGTTTTTCAATAGTTAAAGCTTACAGCACCTGGCATTCCCATGTAGTCTCCCATCCAAGTACTAACCAGGCCCAAGCCTTCTTAGCTTCTGAGATCAGACAAGATTGGGCATTCTTCAGCTGGTTTGTCCGTACACAAACTCTGCTTGAAAATCTTGAACTTTAAACCAAAAGGGCTTTGAAAACATTATAAAGTGCGAAAACTCCCGCTTTACTATCAAATTATGATGGAAAAAAGGCAAAAAAAGCTAACAAAGCCATGTAAATACTTTCATTTTAAAAGTTTTTCAATAGTTAAAGCTTACAGCACCTGGTATTCCCATGTAGTCTCCCATCCAAGTACTAACCAGGCCCAAGCCTTCTTAGCTTCTGAGATCAGACAAGATTGGGCATTCTTCAGCTGGTTTGTCCGTACACAAACTCTGCTTGAAAATCTTGAACTTTAAACCAAAAGGGCTTTGAAAACATTATAAAGTGCGAAAACTCCCGCTTTACTATCAAATTATGATGGAAAAAAAGGCAAAAAAAGCTAACAAAGCCATGTAAATACTTTCATTTTAAAAGTTTTTCAATAGTTAAAGCTTACAGCACCTGGTATTCCCATGTAGTCTCCCATCCAAGTACTAACCAGGCCCAAGCCTTCTTAGCTTCTGAGATCAGACAAGATTGGGCATTCTTCAGCTGGTTTGTCCGTACACAAACTCTGCTTGAAAATCTTGAACTTTAAACCAAAGGGGCTTGAACACATATCAAAGAGTGAAAACTCCCGCTTTACTGTCAAATTATGATGGAGAAAAGGCATAAAAGTTGGAGTGGTAAGCTTTTATTTGCAAAACAACAAATAAAGTGCACACTTTCTAGAGGCAATGCAATACTGGGTCGATGAATAAAGCGGATTGAGCAGGCCCTATTGCCGACTCCCTGTTATAAAAATCCGCTTAATATGAAATATCAGATATTAAATTGACATCAGGGTGCGTAGCACCTGAAGGCCGAGGGCTGGAAAACCCCACCTAATCGATTCAGCTCCACCCCACTCCATAGCCAAGCCTGTGAATGATCGTTGTAGAGCACACACAGACAAAGAAACCTGAAGAGAAGTTAAAAAAAAAAAAAAAAAAAAAAGAAAAAAGGCGGGAAAACATACTAAAGAAAGAAAGTACCCCTTAACTTACTTTAAAAAAGTTAACAAAGTGATGTAAATACTTTCATTTTAAAAGTCTTACAATAGTTAAAGCTTACAGCACCTGGCATTCCCATGTAGTCTCCCATTCAAGTACTAACCAGGCCCAAGCCTTCTTAGCTTCTGAGATCAGACAAGATTGGGCAATCTTCAGCTGGCATGTCCGTAAGCAAACTCTGCTTGAAAATCTTGAACTTTAAACCAAAAGGGCTTTGAAAACATTATAAAGTGCGAAAACTCCCGCTTTACTATCAAATTATGATGGAGAAAAGGCAAAAAAAGCTAACAAAGCCATGTAAATACTTTCATTTTAAAAGTTTTTCAATAGTTAAAGCTTACAGCACCTGGCATTCCCATGTAGTCTCCCATCCAAGTACTAACCAGGCCCAAGCCTTCTTAGCTTCTGAGATCAGACAAGATTGGGCATTCTTCAGCTGGTTTGTCCGTACACAAACTCTGCTTGAAAATCTTGAACTTTAAACCAAAAGGGCTTTGAAAACATTATAAAGTGCGAAACCTCCCGCTTTACTATCAAATTATGATGGAGAAAAGGCAAAAAAAGCTAACAAAGCCATGTAAATACTTTCATTTTAAAAGTTTTTCAATAGTTAAAGCTTACAGCACCTGGCATTCCCATGTAGTCTCCCATCCAAGTACTAACCAGGCCCAAGCCTTCTTAGCTTCTGAGATCAGACAAGATTGGGCATTCTTCAGCTGGTTTGTCCGTACACAAACTCTGCTTGAAAATCTTGAACTTTAAACCAAAAGGGCTTTGAAAACATTATAAAGTGCGAAAACTCCCGCTTTACTATCAAATTATGATGGAAAAAAAGGCAAAAAAAGCTAACAAAGCCATGTAAATACTTTCATTTTAAAAGTTTTTCAATAGTTAAAGCTTACAGCACCTGGTATTCCCATGTAGTCTCCCATCCAAGTACTAACCAGGCCCAAGCCTTCTTAGCTTCTGAGATCAGACAAGATTGGGCATTCTTCAGCTGGTTTGTCCGTACACAAACTCTGCTTGAAAATCTTGAACTTTAAACCAAAGGGGCTTGAACACATATCAAAGAGTGAAAACTCCCTGTTGGAAAATGTATATAAGTTATCATGCTATTAACCTTTACTACCTTTTTGACATATATATCCCACATGTACTAAACTCTATTAATCCTTTTGACATATATATATATCTCGCATGCATTAAACTATATTAATCTTTTTAATATGCGCACTACATTGAATCATTAGTCTCTTCAGAAACTGGTGGGCTAAAGGCTGTTTGCAGAACAGAATGACCGCGACTTGATAAGAGGAGGCCTGCAGCCGCGGAGAAGCAAGAAAAACAAGAAGACCTTGGCGATGGAGCGTCTACCAAAGAGACAAACCTACATGCAAATTATAAGCTTATTTGGTGTGATCCTGTGATGAATGTACCGCCCTATTATTGAATAAAAAGAGAGGAAGCGGAAGAGACGGCAGAGCTTTTTGGAGGCTGCTGTATTGGTCGTCTCTGATCGCTCTCCTTGCAAGTAAAAGAGCTCAACTTCTTCGTGTCATTCTTCTCTGGTTTATAAGTGTTGGAACGGCGTACAACTCTAACATTTTATTGGTCCTTCGAGCCGGATTCCAAGACACCAAAGGACTCCAGCGGACGGGACGGATACCAGGAAATCCTTGGCCAAGGCTGACTCCTTAGTAGGGGTCAGAGACAGACCCCTTTGGGGACTGGGAGGCCGACCCGTCGGTTGGGATCTGGAGGTTGACGGAATCTTACGAGTGAGAGAAGGCACGGGGGTAAGTTGACTTCTGTTTAAAAGAAATGGAATGAATGGTAACAAGAGGTTACAAGAGGTAACAAGAGGTTACAAGAGGTAACAAGAGGTTACAAGAGGTAACAAGAGTAACAAGAGGTTACTTAAAGGAAACAAACCCTGGGTATTCTAGACTCTGGCAGGTAACAAAGACAGTTAAATTCCGTGGGGGGGGCGGACCCCTCCCGTAAAGGGTTAAAATCCGCGGGGAGGACGGACTCCTCTGTCAGTGAAAAGGAACGTTCAATAGTAAAATAAGTGATTTAAAACTCATACAGGTGTATGAGAGTGCGCGCGGGTGTGAGTGTGTGGATGAGTGGGGGTGAAAGTCACTAGACGGACACTCCATACAAAACCTCACAGGGAAGGAAACAGCGACCCCTCGTGGACGCAGAGGCAAGGTATTTCCACCCCAAATGATTTGAGGTAGAAGTGAAATACACCACGAGAGGAATTTTGATACGCTGTCCTGTGAACAAATACCAGTGTTTTAGGTTACCCCAGGTACAACACACTGGCCCAAATTTAGGTCAAAATGGGTAAGAGATCCAGTAAACCAGATCCGAAAGAAGAACTAAAAAGGGAAAAGACAAAAGATGAATCCGTTAGATAAATGGATAACAAAATACGGGTTTGATGGACAATTGAGAGTAAAAAGCCTAATTGAGTTACAGGGAGTCATAAAACATACATGTAAAAATAAGGAGAAGCAAATGAAGCGAGAAGGGGTTGAGGCTTTAACACAGTGGATAAAGATAGCAGGAAAGAGAGAAGAAGGGGAGAGGAAGATAAGACAGGCTAGAGAGAATGCAGCACGTGAGGAGGAAAGGGAGAGAGAGGATCAGGCAGTTAAATTGATGGAAGTGGAGAAAACTATTCTGTTTCTCCGCAAAGAAGATAATGAAGAAACTGGAAGTAGGGGAAGTCAGAGGGAAGGGGTGCGTAGGGCTGACGAGGAAGGAGTAGCGGAGGAGGAGGCAATGGGGGCCGCTAGTGCAGCCACCAGCGCTTCCCTCTGTGCCTGCAGCTCCTCCCCTGTATCTGGATATGGGATATGGCATATCCACGCCATGCACATAGACAAACTGATAAGAACTAAAAGGAAAAGACAAACCTCTAAAAAAATTGACACATTTTGGGAAAACACATTTTACACATACAGACACATTTTACCATGGAGGCGGAGGCAGAGGGAGACAGGGAGGACGCAGGGGAAGAAGAAGAGGGGGTGTCCAAGGACGAGGGTGGAACACACAGGGCCAATGGAGAGCAGGCTGCTGGTCCTGTGGGAAGGCTGGGCACATAGCCAGAGACTCTAGCAGGGCCGGGAGATAACACGGCATGACTGGAGGAGAAGAATTAGTAGGGAGTAGTAGGGAGATCAGTAAACGGGGGTACAACAATAGTCACTGCTTCTAAACCAGTTTGGGTGAGAGACCCCAAAGGAACATCATGTAAAACGTGTCCATCCTTTTTATCCCAGAATGCCCTGTTAATTTGCTGGGAAGAGACGGCTTACTTAAATTAGGTTTGGCACTCGTCTCCACTCCGTAACAGGTGTGGAGCTCATGCCCTCTGACGAACTACATGTTACCATGTGGTATAAAAACTCTCCTTGACCTGATCCAATATACGAAAAGAAATTGTCACGACTCACGCCAACAACCATAGTCATTCTTTATGTTTACTCGGACGGGCAAGGTAACGTGGTGGCGGGGGTCGCTTTACCTAGCAATGCTCCGGGTTGGTATCCACCGCACATCTCACAGTATAAAAACAGAGAGAGGAGTTGGAAGTCGTTGGGCACCATAGTTCAAGAAGGTGACAGCGCAACGGATTTGGGCAGACATGTGGGACAAATTAGAGCATAATTTGGAAATGGCTGTATTGGACAATACAGACCAAGACTGGAGTACATCCAGAAACCAGTGACATTTTCTGCTCACTGAAGAAGATGAAGATGAACTAGCACAAATCCCTCAATCATTGTGGTCACAAGGACCGTCTGATGTAGGACTGATAAAAGGAATTTTGCCGGTACAAGTCAGACCCAAAACAGAATATCGGCCTTGCATAAGACAATATCCGCTTAAACCTGACACACTAGAAGGCATAACACCAGTGATACGTGACTTACAGCAAGCAGGGGTTATTATAGAGAGAGATTATTCCCCCTGCAATATACCTATATTCCCGGTGAAAAAGCAAGCTCCCTCGGTGGGATGGAGAATGGTGCAGGATCTGCAGGCAGTAAATGCTGCAGTAGTACAGCGAGCTCCGTGTGTGCCTGACCCACACACATTACTAAATTCCAAATTCTAAAGACCAGATGCGCAAATATTTACTGTGGTCGACATTAGTAATGCCTTTTTCTCCATTCCCATAGACCCAGACAGCCAATTTTGGTTCGCTTTTACATTTAAGGGGAAACGATACACCTATACTAGGCTTCCCCAGGGCTATTGCGAAAGCCCTACTATATATTCCCAAGCCATGCATGCCAGCATGTCCAAATTTCAACCACCGGGGGGAAGTCAGATTCTACTTTACGTTGATGATATATTAGTGGCTTCTCCGAGTCTAGATGCATGTAAAAACGACACTGTGGCCCTCTTAAATCACCTAGCTATAGAGGGGCACAAAGTTAGTAAAAACAAATTGCAATTGTGGAATCCACAAGTCAAATACCTGGGTCACCACCTCAGTGCAGGCGGCAGAACTATTCTAGAAGAACGGAAAACAGCGGTCCTACAGGCGCCAAAACCAATTACTAAAAAACCAATGATGTCATTCTTAGGATTAACTAATTATTGTAGAAGTTGGATACCAAATTACGCTGAGATTACTTCCCCACTCACGGCTTTAATTTACACTGAAGACCTGAAAATGACATCACCGCTAAATTGGACGTCAGAAGCAGAAAAAGCTTTTTGTGATATTAAACAGGCGCTGACCTCCAATTTAGCTCTAGCCTTGCCAAATTATAGTAAACCGTTTATAGAAATGGTGGACTGCAAAGACAAATATATGACTTCTGTCCTAGGCCAACAACATGGAGACAAACTAAGACCGAGAGCATATTTTTCATCCAAATTAGATAGTGTAGCCCGCACAATGCCACACTGTGTGAGGGCGGTGATAGCGGCGTCGATGGCAGTAGAAGCAAGTGCCGGAATAGTTTTATTCCACCCATTGACCCTTAAGGTCCCACATGCAGTGGCTGCTTTACTACTGCAAACCAATATGATCTTTTTATCACCTGCAAGGCACCTCTCCTGCATGGCCACGTTGCTGTCACAGCCACATCTCACTATCGAACAATGCACCACATTTAACCCAGCCACATTGTTAACTTTACCCGATGACGGAGAATAACACGAACACACAGCTAAATCTAGATTAGATTTAAGTGACCAACCTTGCCTCAGGGTGAGGTAATATTCATCGATGGCTCTTCAAAGAAAAATTATTTGGGAAAAACATAAACGGGCTACGCCATGGTGACAGCAGTGATTAAAGCTGACAACTTACCATCGACTTTTTCAGCGCAAGCAGCCAAAATAATTGCTCTAACTGAGGCTTGTAAATTAATGAAAGGGAAAGATGTTACTATATATACTGATAGCCAATATACATTTGCTCAGTACTGGCGGAATAGGGGAATGGTTACATCTACAGGAAAATACAAGTGCAGGACAGGAGTTCTGATGAGACACTCCAGCCTCTGTGTGTGGGTGTGTGTGTGTGTGTGTGGGTATGTGCGTCTACACGCATTGGCAGACCTTATCTCTCTGGTATGTGTGTGTGTGTGTGTGGGGCCTATCTATCTCTCTCTCTCGTTTTGTTTTGGAACTCTTAGCAATAGATTTTACCGTCTGGGCATCAGCACAGCGATTTACAACGGGTCTCCACCTTATTCAGATTTAAAGGGAATATGGGAAATATTTTGAATTTACATTTTGTGTATCTTGTTTGTTTGTTTTCTTTTCTTTCTGAGAGTTTTAAAATTAAGTTTGTGAAAAACTGGGGAAAATATATACATTACATCTAAACTGTGCAATTTTAAATGAATATTGTACTGTTGTATGTACACTTTGGGTTCTTTTTTCTGGGTTTTGTGTTGTTTTATTTTATTTAAGAAGGGAGATTTCCCAACGGCTGCACTGTTTGCCTCTGTTACTGTGTCTTTGAATAAGGTCCACCACACCTACACTGACCTACACTGACACTCACGCTGAATACGAAGACATAACACACTGATACGCATCCCTCTGACAAGTGATTTTTTTCTTTTCTCATTGTTGATTCTAGTGCAGCCATGTAAAAAAGAACAGTGGAAGACTGGAAAAAAAAAAAAAAAAAAAAAAAAAAAAAAAAAAAAAGGCTTCACATTTATATTGTACTGTGGATTTTATTTCATTTCATTGTGTTGCCCCAGCCAATGACCGATATGATGCTGTATTGTTTTTTATTTAAATGGTAGCATTGGGATGACTACATTATTCTGGTTATAACTTGCGCTGTGCACTTTTTGTTTCCTTGAACCCAGACCGAGAGCATTTAGAGAATAATTATTATTATTGTTATTCACAGCAATAGGGTTATTGTCTCAGTTTTGGTTTGGATTTCAGTTGCATTTTTGCTGTTACATTTCTGTTTCTGGGTCACATTATTAGTGGAAGATGACAAGGACCTGTCATCCAAACTCCTCACATCCATTACTGTAAAACAGTTGTTGTTATTTATTGCCTTTTGTTCCTACCATTGAGTATTTCTTCCAAGGTTCAGCAAGCCTTTAACTGCCCTCACTCATTATAAATCGATGTCTTCTCAGGTGCTGTGGAACCCTGATGCAGAGCAGGCCCTCTTAGCTTTAAACAGACTCCCCACCCACATTAGGCCTCCAAAATTGTGACCGTATCACCTCTGTTCTCCTTCACTATGTCCTTTAGCTGATTTTTCATGCATTCTTTTTTTATTTATTTTTGGGAGGTGCAAATTTTTGAGTAAAGACGAATCGGGTGCGTAACGGATTTTGGATGTTACTGCTATGGTAGTCTTGGATTTTCAGCATGACTGAGGATGTGTTTCTACGCGGGTTTTTGATGCAATTTGGATGTTACCTTATCGACAACTGTTAATTTCATTTTTATTATTTACAATTTTTTTAAGAAAAAAAAAAAATAAAAAAAAATCTACGTATGTACATATCTACATACAAATGGGCTGCGATTTTGACCCATGGGAAAACACATGTCTCAACAGGGGGGTTGGTGGGACTGGTACAGCTACATATGGCTTTAGCCTATATTAAAAAAAAAAAAAAACATTGATACATGCTTGATGTGGTAAAAACAACAATTGGCTTCTTTAAGTGTAGCAAGCAGCTAATGTCACTCAACAAGATTGCGTGCTTTGTATGGGGCCACGACCATTATTACAGGTAATAATGTCATTGATTGTCGTTGCAGAAGTTGGGATCAAGTTTGGGATCAGGTTGTTTGATCGATTGCCCACAAACACCACCGGGTTGTGTGTCTTAGTAACCCTTTTATTACCAGTGTCCATATATCCAACAACAATAAGTAACCTATTATTCAAAATAGACAGCCTGGTGCCTGCAGACTGGCACCAGACGAAGCGGTCAACCCCGCCCTGGGAGAAGCTAACAGATCCAACTTACATAGATGCAATTGGGGTTCCCAGGGGGGTGCCTGACGAATATAAAATAGCAAATCAAATAGCAGCGGGATTAGAATCAACCTTGTGTTGGTGGTGTACGATTAATAAGAACGTAGACAGGATCAACTACATCCATTACAATGTTCAGAAATTAGGAAATTGGACACAAGACGGTTTTGAGGCCGTGCATGGGCAATTATCCGCCACTCCCCTAATGGCTTTTCAGAACAGAACAGCGCTTGATATGCTCTTGGCTGAGAAAAATGGGGTTTTGCGCCGTGTTTGGAGAGCAATGCTGCTCGTTCATACCAAACAACACAGCTGCAGGAGGCAGTCTGACATTGGCCATTGACGGCCTGCGCACCCTCAACCGGAAGATGAAGGAGCATTCAGGGGTGGAAACTACGATGTGGGATTCCTGGATGAATGTATTCGGGAAATACAAAGCCCTAGTTCAATCTGTTTTAACATCTATGGCTGTATTTGCAGCAATTCTGACCTTGTGTGGATGTTGTTGTATTCCTTGTCTGCGCAGTCTTGTGAACCGTCTCATCACTACGGCCTTATCACCCAGGGAGGTTGATCCCACACAGTTATACCCGCTCTTGGAAAATAAAATCCACGATGAGGGCTTTGAGATGTCCATGGAGCCCAGTGACTTTCAGTTGAGCCAACTGTTCCGAGAATCTATCTTCGAGAATTGAAGCAACATCCCTTTGAGTGTAAATGTATTGCTCGGTTTATGAACTAATAGTCGAAAATCCTACCGGAAGAGGGAAGTACTATAGGAAAAAAAAAAAAATAAAAAAAGTTCAATACATGATAAACAGGGGGGAAATATTGGGGGACATATGCTTGACTCATTATGTTTTAAATGTATTTTTTGTTGTTTTAATTCTGTATTTCCTGAATTTATCAGGCTTTTTGATGTTTTAATTCTGAACTTCCTATATTTATCAGGCAAGGTGCTGTTTGGATAAGGCTGGAAACGACGTTCGGAAATATGGTGACTTATGGTGATAGGATGGTAGAATATGGATCTCTCAGCAGACTTGAATCTGCTGATTCAATGAAAAAAAAAAAAAAAAAAAAAAAAAAAAAAAAAAAGGAGCAACGTTTTGAATCGGCAGGGTAGCGTTTATTCTGTCCTCTCCTGAACAGCGACACCACGTTTTTGTTCTCTTGAATGCTTGGTTGGTTGCATTGTGGTTTCGATTCGGTGCGTCATGTGGCCTGTTCTCAGCACCGTACTACAGTCCCTATGTGGTCCAGGACGGCATTATCACTCTGTGTGATAATCACGATGTTTTCCTATTATTTTTATTTTCTTTATTCACGATTTTTCTATTATTATTATTGTTGTTGTTATTATTAAAAAAAAAAAAAAAAAAAAAAAGATATATGTATGTATCACTATACTCACGATTTTTTCTATTATTATTATTGTTGTTATTATTAAGAAAAAAAAAAAAAAAAAAAAAGATATATGTATATATCACTATACTCACGATTTTTTCTATTATTATTATTGTTGTTATTATTAAGAAAAAAAAATATATATATATATATATATATGTATATATCACTATACTTACGATTTTTCTATTATTATTATTGTTGTTGTTATTAAGTAAAAAAAAAAACAAAAAACAGGAGATTTAGAAAAAGGTATGATACATGATAAACAGGGGGGAATTGTTGGAAAATGTATATAAGTTATCATGCTATTAACCTTTACTACCTTTTTGACATATATATCCCACATGTACTAAACTCTATTAATCCTTTTGACATATATATATATCTCGCATGCATTAAACTATATTAATCTTTTTAATATGCGCACTACATTGAATCATTAGTCTCTTCAGAAACTGGTGGGCTAAAGGCTGTTTGCAGAACAGAATGACCGCGACTTGATAAGAGGAGGCCTGCAGCCGCGGAGAAGCAAGAAAAACAAGAAGACCTTGGCGATGGAGCGTCTACCAAAGAGACAAACCTACATGCAAATTATAAGCTTATTTGGTGTGATCCTGTGATGAATGTACCGCCCTATTATTGAATAAAAAGAGAGGAAGCGGAAGAGACGGCAGAGCTTTTTGGAGGCTGCTGTATTGGTCGTCTCTGATCGCTCTCCTTGCAAGTAAAAGAGCTCAACTTCTTCGTGTCATTCTTCTCTGGTTTATAAGTGTTGGAACGGCGTACAACTCTAACACTCCCGCTTTACTGTCAAATTATGATGGAGAAAAGGCATAAAAGTTGGAGTGGTAAGCTTTTATTTGCAAAACAACAAATAAAGTGCACACCTTCTAGAGGCAATGCAATACTGGGTCGATGAATAAAGCGGATTGAGCAGGCCCTATTGCCGACTCCCTGTTATAAAAATCCGCTTAATATGAAATATCAGATATTAAATTGACATCAGGGTGCGTAGCACCTGAAGGCCGAGGGCTGGAAAACCCCACCTAATCGATTCAGCTCCACCCCACTCCATAGCCAAGCCTGTGAATGATCGTTGTAGAGCACACACAGACAAAGAAACCTGAAGAGAAGTTAAAAAAAAAAAAAAAAAAAAAAAAAGAAAAAAGGCGGGAAAACATACTAAAGAAAGAAAGTACCCCTTAACTTACTTTAAAAAAGTTAACAAAGTGATGTAAATACTTTCATTTTAAAAGTTTTTCAATAGTTAAAGCTTACAGCACCTGGCATTCCCATGTAGTCTCCCATCCAAGTACTAACCAGGCCCAAGCCTTCTTAGCTTCTGAGATCAGACAAGATTGGGCATTCTTCAGCTGGTTTGTCCGTACACAAACTCTGCTTGAAAATCTTGAACTTTAAACCAAAAGGGCTTTGAAAACATTATAAAGTGCGAAAACTCCCGCTTTACTATCAAATTATGATGGAGAAAAGGCAAAAAAAGCTAACAAAGCCATGTAAATACTTTCATTTTAAAAGTTTTTCAATAGTTAAAGCTTACAGCACCTGGCATTCCCATGTAGTCTCCCATCCAAGTACTAACCAGGCCCAAGCCTTCTTAGCTTCTGAGATCAGACAAGATTGGGCATTCTTCAGCTGGTTTGTCCGTACACAAACTCTGCTTGAAAATCTTGAACTTTAAACCAAAAGGGCTTTGAAAACATTATAAAGTGCGAAAACTCCCGCTTTACTATCAAATTATGATGGAAAAAAAGGCAAAAAAAGCTAACAAAGCCATGTAAATACTTTCATTTTAAAAGTTTTTCAATAGTTAAAGCTTACAGCACCTGGTATTCCCATGTAGTCTCCCATCCAAGTACTAACCAGGCCCAAGCCTTCTTAGCTTCTGAGATCAGACAAGATTGGGCATTCTTCAGCTGGTTTGTCCGTACACAAACTCTGCTTGAAAATCTTGAACTTTAAACCAAAGGGGCTTGAACACATATCAAAGAGTGAAAACTCCCGCTTTACTGTCAAATTATGATGGAGAAAAGGCATAAAAGTTGGAGTGGTAAGCTTTTATTTGCAAAACAACTAAATAAAGTGCACACCTTCTAGAGGCAATGCAATACTGGGTCGATGAATAAAGCGGATTGAGCAGGCCCTATTGCCGACTCCCTGTTATAAAAATCCGCTTAATATGAAATATCAGATATTAAATTGACATCAGGGTGCGTAGCACCTGAAGGCCGAGGGCTGGAAAACCCCACCTAATCGATTCAGCTCCACCCCACTCCATAGCCAAGCCTGTGAATGATCGTTGTAGAGCACACACAGACAAAGAAACCTGAAGAGAAGTTAAAAAAAAAAAAAAAAAAAAAAAAGAAAAAAGGCGGGAAAACATACTAAAGAAAGAAAGTACCCCTTAACTTACTTTAAAAAAGTTAACAAAGTGATGTAAATACTTTCATTTTAAAAGTTTTTCAATAGTTAAAGCTTACAGCACCTGGCATTCCCATGTAGTCTCCCATCCAAGTACTAACCAGGCCCAAGCCTTCTTAGCTTCTGAGATCAGACAAGATTGGGCATTCTTCAGCTGGTTTGTCCGTACACAAACTCTGCTTGAAAATCTTGAACTTTAAACCAAAAGGGCTTTGAAAACATTATAAAGTGCGAAAACTCCCGCTTTACTATCAAATTATGATGGAGAAAAGGCAAAAAAAGCTAACAAAGCCATGTAAATACTTTCATTTTAAAAGTTTTTCAATAGTTAAAGCTTACAGCACCTGGCATTCCCATGTAGTCTCCCATCCAAGTACTAACCAGGCCCAAGCCTTCTTAGCTTCTGAGATCAGACAAGATTGGGCATTCTTCAGCTGGTTTGTCCGTACACAAACTCTGCTTGAAAATCTTGAACTTTAAACCAAAAGGGCTTTGAAAACATTATAAAGTGCGAAAACTCCCGCTTTACTATCAAATTATGATGGAAAAAAAGGCAAAAAAAGCTAACAAAGCCATGTAAATACTTTCATTTTAAAAGTTTTTCAATAGTTAAAGCTTACAGCACCTGGTATTCCCATGTAGTCTCCCATCCAAGTACTAACCAGGCCCAAGCCTTCTTAGCTTCTGAGATCAGACAAGATTGGGCATTCTTCAGCTGGTTTGTCCGTACACAAACTCTGCTTGAAAATCTTGAACTTTAAACCAAAGGGGCTTGAACACATATCAAAGAGTGAAAACTCCCGCTTTACTGTCAAATTATGATGGAGAAAAGGCATAAAAGTTGGAGTGGTAAGCTTTTATTTGCAAAACAATAAATAAAGTGCACACCTTCTAGAGGCAATGCAATACTGGGTCGATGAATAAAGCGGATTGAGCAGGCCCTATTGCCGACTCCCTGTTATAAAAATCCGCTTAATATGAAATATCAGATATTAAATTGACATCAGGGTGCGTAGCACCTGAAGGCCGAGGGCTGGAAAACCCCACCTAATCGATTCAGCTCCACCCCACTCCATAGCCAAGCCTGTGAATGATCGTTGTAGAGCACACACAGACAAAGAAACCTGAAGAGAAGTTAAAAAAAAAAAAAAAAAAAAAAAGAAAAAAGGCGGGAAAACATACTAAAGAAAGAAAGTACCCCTTAACTTACTTTAAAAAAGTTAACAAAGTGATGTAAATACTTTCATTTTAAAAGTTTTTCAATAGTTAAAGCTTACAGCACCTGGCATTCCCATGTAGTCTCCCATCCAAGTACTAACCAGGCCCAAGCCTTCTTAGCTTCTGAGATCAGACAAGATTGGGCATTCTTCAGCTGGTTTGTCCGTACACAAACTCTGCTTGAAAATCTTGAACTTTAAACCAAAAGGGCTTTGAAAACATTATAAAGTGCGAAAACTCCCGCTTTACTATCAAATTATGATGGAGAAAAGGCAAAAAAAGCTAACAAAGCCATGTAAATACTTTCATTTTAAAAGTTTTTCAATAGTTAAAGCTTACAGCACCTGGCATTCCCATGTAGTCTCCCATCCAAGTACTAACCAGGCCCAAGCCTTCTTAGCTTCTGAGATCAGACAAGATTGGGCATTCTTCAGCTGGTTTGTCCGTACACAAACTCTGCTTGAAAATCTTGAACTTTAAACCAAAGGGGCTTGAACACATATCAAAGAGTGAAAACTCCCGCTTTACTGTCAAATTATGATGGAGAAAAGGCATAAAAGTTGGAGTGGTAAGCTTTTATTTGCAAAACAATAAATAAAGTGCACACCTTCTAGAGGCAATGCAATACTGGGTCGTTGAATAAAGCGGATTGAGCAGGCCCTATTGCCGACTCCCTGTTATAAAAATCCGCTTAATATGAAATATCAGATATTAAATTGACATCAGGGTGCGTAGCACCTGAAGGCCGAGGGCTGGAAAACCCCACCTAATCGATTCAGCTCCACCCCACTCCATAGCCAAGCCTGTGAATGATCGTTGTAGAGCACACACAGACAAAGAAACCTGAAGAGAAGTTAAAAAAAAAAAAAAAAAAAAAAAAGAAAAAAGGCGGGAAAACATACTAAAGAAAGAAAGTACCCCTTAACTTACTTTAAAAAAGTTAACAAAGTGATGTAAATACTTTCATTTTAAAAGTCTTACAATAGTTAAAACTTACAGCACCTGGCATTCCCATGTAGTCTCCCATTCAAGTACTAACCAGGCCCAAGCCTTCTTAGCTTCTGAGATCAGACAAGATTGGGCATTCTTCAGCTGGTTTGTCCGTACACAAACTCTGCTTGAAAATCTTGAACTTTAAACCAAAGGGGCTTGAACACATATCAAAGAGTGAAAACTCCCGCTTTACTGTCAAATTATGATGGAGAAAAGGCATAAAAGTTGGAGTGGTAAGCTTTTATTTGCAAAACAACAAATAAAGTGCACACCTTCTAGAGGCAATGCAATACTGGGTCGATGAATAAAGCGGATTGAGCAGGCCCTATTGCCGACTCCCTGTTATAAAAATCCGCTTAATATGAAATATCAGATATTAAATTGACATCAGGGTGCGTAGCACCTGAAGGCCGAGGGCTGGAAAACCCCACCTAATCGATTCAGCTCCACCCCACTCCATAGCCAAGCCTGTGAATGATCGTTGTAGAGCACACACAGACAAAGAAACCTGAAGAGAAGTTAAAAAAAAAAAAAAAAAAAAAAAAGAAAAAAGGCGGGAAAACATACTAAAGAAAGAAAGTACCCCTTAACTTACTTTAAAAAAGTTAACAAAGTGATGTAAATACTTTCATTTTAAAAGTTTTCAATAGTTAAAGCTTACAGCACCTGGCATTCCCATGTAGTCTCCCATCCAAGTACTAACCAGGCCCAAGCCTTCTTAGCTTCTGAGATCAGACAAGATTGGGCATTCTTCAGCTGGTTTGTCCGTACACAAACTCTGCTTGAAAATCTTGAACTTTAAACCAAAAGGGCTTTGAAAACATTATAAAGTGCGAAAACTCCCGCTTTACTATCAAATTATGATGGAGAAAAGGCATAAAAGTTGGAGTGGTAAGCTTTATTTGCAAAACAATAAATAAAGTGCACACCTTCTAGAGGCAATGCAATACTGGGTCGATGAATAAAGCGGATTGAGCAGGCCCTATTGCCGACTCCCTGTTATAAAAATCCGCTTAATATGAAATATCAGATATTAAATTGACATCAGGGTGCGTAGCACCTGAAGGCCGAGGGCTGGAAAACCCCACCTAATCGATTCAGCTCCACCCCACTCCATAGCCAAGCCTGTGAATGATCGTTGTAGAGCACACACAGACAAAGAAACCTGAAGAGAAGTTAAAAAAAAAAAAAAAAAAAAAAAAGAAAAAAGGCGGGAAAACATACTAAAGAAAGAAAGTACCCCTTAACTTACTTTAAAAAAGTTAACAAAGTGATGTAAATACTTTCATTTTAAAAGTTTTTCAATAGTTAAAGCTTACAGCACCTGGCATTCCCATGTAGTCTCCCATCCAAGTACTAACCAGGCCCAAGCCTTCTTAGCTTCTGAGATCAGACAAGATTGGGCATTCTTCAGCTGGTTTGTCCGTACACAAACTCTGCTTGAAAATCTTGAACTTTAAACCAAAAGGGCTTTGAAAACATTATAAAGTGCGAAAACTCCCGCTTTACTATCAAATTATGATGGAGAAAAGGCAAAAAAAGCTAACAAAGCCATGTAAATACTTTCATTTTAAAAGTTTTTCAATAGTTAAAGCTTACAGCACCTGGCATTCCCATGTAGTCTCCCATCCAAGTACTAACCAGGCCCAAGCCTTCTTAGCTTCTGAGATCAGACAAGATTGGGCATTCTTCAGCTGGTTTGTCCGTACACAAACTCTGCTTGAAAATCTTGAACTTTAAACCAAAGGGGCTTGAACACATATCAAAGAGTGAAAACTCCCGCTTTACTGTCAAATTATGATGGAGAAAAGGCATAAAAGTTGGAGTGGTAAGCTTTTATTTGCAAAACAATAAATAAAGTGCACACCTTCTAGAGGCAATGCAATACTGGGTCGATGAATAAAGCGGATTGAGCAGGCCCTATTGCCGACTCCCTGTTATAAAAATCCGCTTAATATGAAATATCAGATATTAAATTGACATCAGGGTGCGTAGCACCTGAAGGCCGAGGGCTGGAAAACCCCACCTAATCGATTCAGCTCCACCCCACTCCATAGCCAAGCCTGTGAATGATCGTTGTAGAGCACACACAGACAAAGAAACCTGAAGAGAAGTTAAAAAAAAAAAAAAAAAAAAAAAAGAAAAAAGGCGGGAAAACATACTAAAGAAAGAAAGTACCCCTTAACTTACTTTAAAAAAGTTAACAAAGTGATGTAAATACTTTCATTTTAAAAGTTTTCAATAGTTAAAGCTTACAGCACCTGGCATTCCCATGTAGTCTCCCATCCAAGTACTAACCAGGCCCAAGCCTTCTTAGCTTCTGAGATCAGACAAGATTGGGCATTCTTCAGCTGGTTTGTCCGTACACAAACTCTGCTTGAAAATCTTGAACTTTAAACCAAAAGGGCTTTGAAAACATTATAAAGTGCGAAAACTCCCGCTTTACTATCAAATTATGATGGAAAAAAAGGCAAAAAAAGCTAACAAAGCCATGTAAATACTTTCATTTTAAAAGTTTTTCAATAGTTAAAGCTTACAGCACCTGGTATTCCCATGTAGTCTCCCATCCAAGTACTAACCAGGCCCAAGCCTTCTTAGCTTCTGAGATCAGACAAGATTGGGCATTCTTCAGCTGGTTTGTCCGTACACAAACTCTGCTTGAAAATCTTGAACTTTAAACCAAAGGGGCTTGAACACATATCAAAGAGTGAAAACTCCCGCTTTACTGTCAAATTATGATGGAGAAAAGGCATAAAAGTTGGAGTGGTAAGCTTTTATTTGCAAAACAATAAATAAAGTGCACACCTTCTAGAGGCAATGCAATACTGGGTCGATGAATAAAGCGGATTGAGCAGGCCCTATTGCCGACTCCCTGTTATAAAAATCCGCTTAATATGAAATATCAGATATTAAATTGACATCAGGGTGCGTAGCACCTGAAGGCCGAGGGCTGGAAAACCCCACCTAATCGATTCAGCTCCACCCCACTCCATAGCCAAGCCTGTGAATGATCGTTGTAGAGCACACACAGACAAAGAAACCTGAAGAGAAGTTAAAAAAAAAAAAAAAAAAAAAGAAAAAAGGCGGGAAAACATACTAAAGAAAGAAAGTACCCCTTAACTTACTTTAAAAAAGTTAACAAAGTGATGTAAATACTTTCATTTTAAAAGTCTTACAATAGTTAAAAGCTTACAGCACCTGGCATTCCCATGTAGTCTCCCATTCAAGTACTAACCAGGCCCAAGCCTTCTTAGCTTCTGAGATCAGACAAGATTGGGCATTCTTCAGCTGGTTTGTCCGTACACAAACTCTGCTTGAAAATCTTGAACTTTAAACCAAAAGGGCTTTGAAAACATTATAAAGTGCGAAAACTCCCGCTTTACTATCAAATTATGATGGAAAAAAAGGCAAAAAAAAGCTAACAAAGCCATGTAAATACTTTCATTTTAAAAGTTTTTCAATAGTTAAAGCTTACAGCACCTGGTATTCCCATGTAGTCTCCCATCCAAGTACTAACCAGGCCCAAGCCTTCTTAGCTTCTGAGATCAGACAAGATTGGGCATTCTTCAGCTGGTTTGTCCGTACACAAACTCTGCTTGAAAATCTTGAACTTTAAACCAAAGGGGCTTGAACACATATCAAAGAGTGAAAACTCCCGCTTTACTGTCAAATTATGATGGAGAAAAGGCATAAAAGTTGGAGTGGTAAGCTTTTATTTGCAAAACAATAAATAAAGTGCACACCTTCTAGAGGCAATGCAATACTGGGTCGTTGAATAAAGCGGATTGAGCAGGCCCTATTGCCGACTCCCTGTTATAAAAATCCGCTTAATATGAAATATCAGATATTAAATTGACATCAGGGTGCGTAGCACCTGAAGGCCGAGGGCTGGAAAACCCCACCTAATCGATTCAGCTCCACCCCACTCCATAGCCAAGCCTGTGAATGATCGTTGTAGAGCACACACAGACAAAGAAACCTGAAGAGAAGTTAAAAAAAAAAAAAAAAAAAAAAAAGAAAAAAGGCGGGAAAACATACTAAAGAAAGAAAGTACCCCTTAACTTACTTTAAAAAAGTTAACAAAGTGATGTAAATACTTTCATTTTAAAAGTCTTACAATAGTTAAAACTTACAGCACCTGGCATTCCCATGTAGTCTCCCATTCAAGTACTAACCAGGCCCAAGCCTTCTTAGCTTCTGAGATCAGACAAGATTGGGCATTCTTCAGCTGGTTTGTCCGTACACAAACTCTGCTTGAAAATCTTGAACTTTAAACCAAAGGGGCTTGAACACATATCAAAGAGTGAAAACTCCCGCTTTAACTGTCAAATTATGATGGAGAAAAGGCATAAAAGTTGGAGTGGTAAGCTTTTATTTGCAAAACAACAAATAAAGTGCACACCTTCTAGAGGCAATGCAATACTGGGGTCGATGAATAAAGCGGATGGAGCAGGCCCTATTGCCGACTCCCTGTTATAAAAATCCGCTTAATATGAAATATCAGATATTAAATTGACATCAGGGTGCGTAGCACCTGAAGGCCGAGGGCTGGAAAACCCCACCTAATCGATTCAGCTCCACCCCACTCCATAGCCAAGCCTGTGAATGATCGTTGTAGAGCACACACAGACAAAGAAACCTGAAGAGAAGTTAAAAAAAAAAAAAAAAAAAAAAAAGAAAAAAGGCGGGAAAACATACTAAAGAAAGAAAGTACCCCTTAACTTACTTTAAAAAAGTTAACAAAGTGATGTAAATACTTTCATTTTAAAAGTTTTTCAATAGTTAAAGCTTACAGCACCTGGCATTCCCATGTAGTCTCCCATCCAAGTACTAACCAGGCCCAAGCCTTCTTAGCTTCTGAGATCAGACAAGATTGGGCATTCTTCAGCTGGTTTGTCCGTACACAAACTCTGCTTGAAAATCTTGAACTTTAAACCAAAAGGGCTTTGAAAACATTATAAAGTGCGAAAACTCCCGCTTTACTATCAAATTATGATGGAGAAAAGGCAAAAAAAAGCTAACAAAGCCATGTAAATACTTTCATTTTAAAAGTTTTTCAATAGTTAAAGCTTACAGCACCTGGCATTCCCATGTAGTCTCCCATCCAAGTACTAACCAGGCCCAAGCCTTCTTAGCTTCTGAGATCAGACAAGATTGGGCATTCTTCAGCTGGTTTGTCCGTACACAAACTCTGCTTGAAAATCTTGAACTTTAAACCAAAGGGGCTTGAACACATATCAAAGAGTGAAAACTCCCGCTTTACTGTCAAATTATGATGGAGAAAAGGCATAAAAGTTGGAGTGGTAAGCTTTTATTTGCAAAACAATAAATAAAGTGCACACCTTCTAGAGGCAATGCAATACTGGGTCGATGAATAAAGCGGATTGAGCAGGCCCTATTGCCGACTCCCTGTTATAAAAATCCGCTTAATATGAAATATCAGATATTAAATTGACATCAGGGTGCGTAGCACCTGAAGGCCGAGGGCTGGAAAACCCCACCTAATCGATTCAGCTCCACCCCACTCCATAGCCAAGCCTGTGAATGATCGTTGTAGAGCACACACAGACAAAGAAACCTGAAGAGAAGTTAAAAAAAAAAAAAAAAAAAAAAAAAGAAAAAAAGGGCGGGAAAACATACTAAAGAAAGAAAGTACCCCTTAACTTACTTTAAAAAAGTTAACAAAGTGATGTAAATACTTTCATTTTAAAAGTTTTTCAATAGTTAAAGCTTACAGCACCTGGCATTCCCATGTAGTCTCCCATCCAAGTACTAACCAGGCCCAAGCCTTCTTAGCTTCTGAGATCAGACAAGATTGGGCATTCTTCAGCTGGTTTGTCCGTACACAAACTCTGCTTGAAAATCTTGAACTTTAAACCAAAAGGGCTTTGAAAACATTATAAAGTGCGAAAACTCCCGCTTTACTATCAAATTATGATGGAGAAAAGGCAAAAAAAGCTAACAAAGCCATGTAAATACTTTCATTTTAAAAGTTTTTCAATAGTTAAAGCTTACAGCACCTGGTATTCCCATGTAGTCTCCCATCCAAGTACTAACCAGGCCCAAGCCTTCTTAGCTTCTGAGATCAGACAAGATTGGGCATTCTTCAGCTGGTTTGTCCGTACACAAACTCTGCTTGAAAATCTTGAACTTTAAACCAAAGGGGCTTGAACACATATCAAAGAGTGAAAACTCCCGCTTTACTGTCAAATTATGATGGAGAAAAGGCATAAAAGTTGGAGTGGTAAGCTTTTATTTGCAAAACAATAAATAAAGTGCACACCTTCTAGAGGCAATGCAATACTGGGTCGATGAATAAAGCGGATTGAGCAGGCCCTATTGCCGACTCCCTGTTATAAAAATCCGCTTAATATGAAATATCAGATATTAAATGACATCAGGGTGCGTAGCACCTGAAGGCCGAGGGCTGGAAAACCCCACCTAATCGATTCAGCTCCACC
>NW_021630010.1:0-28906 GCF_900700375.1 Denticeps clupeoides | reverse complement strand
TGACAAAACTGATTTAAAAAACAACAAAAGTCAGAAGTAAAAAAGTGGAAAAACTGACAAAACTGACATGTTTTTTTTCGACTTTGTCATTTTTTTCACTTTTTCTCTTCTGACTTTTGTCATTTTTTGTCATTTTTTTAACCTTTTTACTTCGGACTTTTTATTTTTTTTTCGACTTTGTAGATTTTTGAGCATTTTACAATTCCAACTTAGTTGAATAAGTGGAAAAAATGACAAAGTTAAAAAAAAACAAGTCAGAAGTGAAAAAGGGAAATAACTGACAAAACTGATTTAAAAAACAACAAAAGTCAGAAGTAAAAAAGTGGAAAAACTGACAAAACTGACATGTTTTTTTTCGACTTTGTCATTTTTTTCACTTTTTCTCTTCTGACTTTTGTCATTTTTTGTCATTTTTTTTACCTTTTTACTTCGGACTTTTTTTTTTTTTTCGACTTTGTAGATTTTTGAGCATTTTACAATTCCAACTTAGTTGAATAAGTGGAAAAAATGACAAAGTTAAAAAAAAACAAGTCAGAAGTGAAAAAGGGAAATAACTGACAAAACTGATTTAAAAAACAACAAAAGTCAGAAGTAAAAAAAGTGGAAAAACTGACAAAACTGACATGTTTTTTTTCGACTTTGTCATTTTTTTCACTTTTTCTCTTCTGACTTTTGTCATTTTTTGTCATTTTTTTTTACCTTTTTACTTCGGACTTTTTTTTTTTTTTCGACTTTGTAGATTTTTGAGCATTTTACAATTCCAACTTAGTTGAATAAGCTGGAAAAAATGACAAAGTTAAAAAAAAACAAGTCAGAAGTGAAAAAGGGAAATAACTGACAAAACTGATTTAAAAAACAACAAAAGTCAGAAGTAAAAAAGTGGAAAAACTGACAAAACTGACATGTTTTTTTTCGACTTTGTCATTTTTTTCACTTTTTCTCTTCTGACTTTTGTCATTTTTTGTCATTTTTTTAACCTTTTTACTTCGGACTTTTATTTTTTTTTTCGACTTTGTAGATTTTTGAGCATTTTACAATTCCAACTTAGTTGAATAAGTGGAAAAAATGACAAAGTTAAAAAAAAACAAGTCAGAAGTGAAAAAGGGAAATAACTGACAAAACTGATTTAAAAAACAACAAAAGTCAGAAGTAAAAAAAGTGGAAAAACTGACAAAACTGACATGTTTTTTTTCGACTTGTCATTTTTTTCACTTTTTCTCTTCTGACTTTTGTCATTTTTTGTCATTTTTTTTAACCTTTTTACTTCGGACTTTTAATTTTTTTTCGACTTTGTAGATTTTTGAGCATTTTACAATTCCAACTTAGTTGAATAAGTGGAAAAAATGACAAAGTTAAAAAAAAACAAGTCAGAAGTGAAAAAGGGAAATAACTGACAAAACTGATTTAAAAAACAACAAAAGTCAGAAGTAAAAAAAGTGGAAAAACTGACAAAACTGACATGTTTTTTTTCGACTTTGTCATTTTTTTCACTTTTTCTCTTCTGACTTTTGTCATTTTTTGTCATTTTTTTTAACCTTTTTACTTCGGACTTTTTTTTTTTTTTCGACTTTGTAGATTTTTGAGCATTTTACAATTCCAACTTAGTTGAATAAGTGGAAAAAATGACAAAGTTAAAAAAAAACAAGTCAGAAGTGAAAAAGGGAAATAACTGACAAAACTGATTTAAAAAACAACAAAAGTCAGAAGTAAAAAAAGTGGAAAAACTGACAAAACTGACATGTTTTTTTTCGACTTTGTCATTTTTTTCACTTTTTCTCTTCTGACTTTTGTCATTTTTTGTCATTTTTTTTAACCTTTTTACTTCGGACTTTTATTTTTTTTTCGACTTTGTAGATTTTTGAGCATTTTACAATTCCAACTTAGTTGAATAAGTGGAAAAAATGACAAAGTTAAAAAAAAACAAGTCAGAAGTGAAAAAGGGAAATAACTGACAAAACTGATTTAAAAAACAACAAAAGTCAGAAGTAAAAAAAGTGGAAAAACTGACAAAACTGACATGTTTTTTTTCGACTTTGTCATTTTTTTCACTTTTTCTCTTCTGACTTTTGTCATTTTTTGTCATTTTTTTAACCTTTTTACTTCGGACTTTTATTTTTTTTTCGACTTTGTAGATTTTTGAGCATTTTACAATTCCAACTTAGTTGAATAAGTGGAAAAAATGACAAAGTTAAAAAAAAACAAGTCAGAAGTGAAAAAGGGAAATAACTGACAAAACTGATTTAAAAAACAACAAAAGTCAGAAGTAAAAAAAGTGGAAAAACTGACAAAACTGACATGTTTTTTTTCGACTTTGTCATTTTTTTCACTTTTTCTCTTCTGACTTTTGTCATTTTTTGTCATTTTTTTAACCTTTTTACTTCGGACTTTTATTTTTTTTTCGACTTTGTAGATTTTTGAGCATTTTACAATTCCAACTTAGTTGAATAAGTGGAAAAAATGACAAAGTTAAAAAAAAACAAGTCAGAAGTGAAAAAGGGAAATAACTGACAAAACTGATTTAAAAAACAACAAAAGTCAGAAGTAAAAAAGTGGAAAAACTGACAAAACTGACATGTTTTTTTTCGACTTTGTCATTTTTTTCACTTTTTCTCTTCTGACTTTTGTCATTTTTTGTCATTTTTTTAACCTTTTTACTTCGGACTTTTTTTTTTTTTTCGACTTTGTAGATTTTTGAGCATTTTACAATTCCAACTTAGTTGAATAAGTGGAAAAAATGACAAAGTTAAAAAAAAACAAGTCAGAAGTGAAAAAGGGAAATAACTGACAAAACTGATTTAAAAAACAACAAAAGTCAGAAGTAAAAAAAGTGGAAAAACTGACAAAACTGACATGTTTTTTTTCGACTTTGTCATTTTTTTCACTTTTTCTCTTCTGACTTTTGTCATTTTTTGTCATTTTTTTTAACCTTTTTACTTCGGACTTTTTTTTTTTTTTTCGACTTTGTAGATTTTTGAGCATTTTACAATTCCAACTTAGTTGAATAAGTGGAAAAAATGACAAAGTTAAAAAAAAACAAGTCAGAAGTGAAAAAGGGAAATAACTGACAAAACTGATTTAAAAAACAACAAAAGTCAGAAGTAAAAAAAGTGGAAAAACTGACAAAACTGACATGTTTTTTTTCGACTTTGTCATTTTTTTCACTTTTTCTCTTCTGACTTTTGTCATTTTTTGTCATTTTTTTAACCTTTTTACTTCGGACTTTTATTTTTTTTTTCGACTTTGTAGATTTTTGAGCATTTTACAATTCCAACTTAGTTGAATAAGTGGAAAAAATGACAAAGTTAAAAAAAAACAAGTCAGAAGTGAAAAAGGGAAATAACTGACAAAACTGATTTAAAAAACAACAAAAGTCAGAAGTAAAAAAGTGGAAAAACTGACAAAACTGACATGTTTTTTTTCGACTTGTCATTTTTTTCACTTTTTCTCTTCTGACTTTTGTCATTTTTTGTCATTTTTTTAACCTTTTTACTTCGGACTTTTATTTTTTTTTCGACTTTGTAGATTTTTGAGCATTTTACAATTCCAACTTAGTTGAATAAGTGGAAAAAATGACAAAGTTAAAAAAAAACAAGTCAGAAGTGAAAAAGGGAAATAACTGACAAAACTGATTTAAAAAACAACAAAAGTCAGAAGTAAAAAAGTGGAAAAACTGACAAAACTGACATGTTTTTTTTCGACTTTGTCATTTTTTTCACTTTTTCTCTTCTGACTTTTGTCATTTTTTGTCATTTTTTTTACCTTTTTACTTCGGACTTTTTTTTTTTTTTTCGACTTTGTAGATTTTTGAGCATTTTACAATTCCAACTTAGTTGAATAAGCTGGAAAAAATGACAAAGTTAAAAAAAAACAAGTCAGAAGTGAAAAAGGGAAATAACTGACAAAACTGATTTAAAAAACAACAAAAGTCAGAAGTAAAAAAAGTGGAAAAACTGACAAAACTGACATGTTTTTTTTCGACTTTGTCATTTTTTTCACTTTTTCTCTTCTGACTTTTGTCATTTTTTGTCATTTTTTTTTACCTTTTTACTTCGGACTTTTTTTTTTTTTTTCGACTTTGTAGATTTTTGAGCATTTTACAATTCCAACTTAGTTGAATAAGTGGAAAAAATGACAAAGTTAAAAAAAAACAAGTCAGAAGTGAAAAAGGGAAATAACTGACAAAACTGATTTAAAAAACAACAAAAGTCAGAAGAGAAAAAGTGAAAAAAATGACAAAACTGACATGTTTTTTTTCGACTTTGTCATTTTTTTCACTTTTTCTCTTCTGACTTTTGTCATTTTTTGTCATTTTTTTTAACCTTTTTACTTCGGACTTTTATTTTTTTTTTCGACTTTGTAGATTTTTGAGCATTTTACAATTCCAACTTAGTTGAATAAGTGGAAAAAATGACAAAGTTAAAAAAAAACAAGTCAGAAGTGAAAAAGGGAAATAACTGACAAAACTGATTTAAAAAACAACAAAAGTCAGAAGTAAAAAAAGTGGAAAAACTGACAAAACTGACATGTTTTTTTTCGACTTTGTCATTTTTTTCACTTTTTCTCTTCTGACTTTTGTCATTTTTTGTCATTTTTTTTACCTTTTTACTTCGGACTTTTTATTTTTTTTTCGACTTTGTAGATTTTTGAGCATTTTACAATTCCAACTTAGTTGAATAAGTGGAAAAAATGACAAAGTTAAAAAAAAACAAGTCAGAAGTGAAAAAGGGAAATAACTGACAAAACTGATTTAAAAAACAACAAAAGTCAGAAGTAAAAAAAGTGGAAAAACTGACAAAACTGACATGTTTTTTTTCGACTTTGTCATTTTTTTCACTTTTTCTCTTCTGACTTTTGTCATTTTTTGTCATTTTTTTTAACCTTTTTACTTCGGACTTTTTTTTTTTTTTTCGACTTTGTAGATTTTTGAGCATTTTACAATTCCAACTTAGTTGAATAAGTGGAAAAAATGACAAAGTTAAAAAAAAACAAGTCAGAAGTGAAAAAGGGAAATAACTGACAAAACTGATTTAAAAAACAACAAAAGTCAGAAGTAAAAAAGTGGAAAAACTGACAAAACTGACATGTTTTTTTTCGACTTTGTCATTTTTTTCACTTTTTCTCTTCTGACTTTTGTCATTTTTTGTCATTTTTTTAACCTTTTTACTTCGGACTTTTTTTTTTTTTTCGACTTTGTAGATTTTTGAGCATTTTACAATTCCAACTTAGTTGAATAAGTGGAAAAAATGACAAAGTTAAAAAAAAACAAGTCAGAAGTGAAAAAGGGAAATAACTGACAAAACTGATTTAAAAAACAACAAAAGTCAGAAGTAAAAAAAGTGGAAAAACTGACAAAACTGACATGTTTTTTTTCGACTTTGTCATTTTTTTCACTTTTTCTCTTCTGACTTTTGTCATTTTTTGTCATTTTTTTTACCTTTTTACTTCGGACTTTTTTTTTTTTTTTCGACTTTGTAGATTTTTGAGCATTTTACAATTCCAACTTAGTTGAATAAGTGGAAAAAATGACAAAGTTAAAAAAAACAAGTCAGAAGTGAAAAAGGGAAATAACTGACAAAACTGATTTAAAAAACAACAAAAGTCAGAAGTAAAAAAGTGGAAAAACTGACAAAACTGACATGTTTTTTTTCGACTTTGTCATTTTTTTCACTTTTTCTCTTCTGACTTTTGTCATTTTTTGTCATTTTTTTTAACCTTTTTACTTCGGACTTTTATTTTTTTTTTCGACTTTGTAGATTTTTGAGCATTTTACAATTCCAACTTAGTTGAATAAGCTGGAAAAAATGACAAAGTTAAAAAAAACAAGTCAGAAGTGAAAAAGGGAAATAACTGACAAAACTGATTTAAAAAACAACAAAAGTCAGAAGAGAAAAAGTGGAAAAACTGACAAAACTGACATGTTTTTTTTCGACTTTGTCATTTTTTTCACTTTTTCTCTTCTGACTTTTGTCATTTTTTGTCATTTTTTTTACCTTTTTACTTCGGACTTTTTTTTTTTTTTTCGACTTTGTAGATTTTTGAGCATTTTACAATTCCAACTTAGTTGAATAAGTGGAAAAAATGACAAAGTTAAAAAAAAACAAGTCAGAAGTGAAAAAGGGAAATAACTGACAAAACTGATTTAAAAAACAACAAAAGTCAGAAGTAAAAAAGTGGAAAAACTGACAAAACTGACATGTTTTTTTTCGACTTTGTCATTTTTTTCACTTTTTCTCTTCTGACTTTTGTCATTTTTTGTCATTTTTTTTAACCTTTTTACTTCGGACTTTTTTTTTTTTTTTCGACTTTGTAGATTTTTGAGCATTTTACAATTCCAACTTAGTTGAATAAGCTGGAAAAAATGACAAAGTTAAAAAAAACAAGTCAGAAGTGAAAAAGGGAAATAACTGACAAAACTGATTTAAAAAACAACAAAAGTCAGAAGTAAAAAAGTGGAAAAACTGACAAAACTGACATGTTTTTTTTCGACTTTGTCATTTTTTTCACTTTTTCTCTTCTGACTTTTGTCATTTTTTGTCATTTTTTTTTACCTTTTTACTTCGGACTTTTTTTTTTTTTTTCGACTTTGTAGATTTTTGAGCATTTTACAATTCCAACTTAGTTGAATAAGTGGAAAAAATGACAAAGTTAAAAAAAAACAAGTCAGAAGTGAAAAAGGGAAATAACTGACAAAACTGATTTAAAAAACAACAAAAGTCAGAAGTAAAAAAGTGGAAAAACTGACAAAACTGACATGTTTTTTTTCGACTTTGTCATTTTTTTCACTTTTTCTCTTCTGACTTTTGTCATTTTTTGTCATTTTTTTAACCTTTTTACTTCGGACTTTTATTTTTTTTTTCGACTTTGTAGATTTTTGAGCATTTTACAATTCCAACTTAGTTGAATAAGTGGAAAAAATGACAAAGTTAAAAAAAAACAAGTCAGAAGTGAAAAAGGGAAATAACTGACAAAACTGATTTAAAAACAACAAAAGTCAGAAGTAAAAAAGTGGAAAAACTGACAAAACTGACATGTTTTTTTTCGACTTTGTCATTTTTTTCACTTTTTCTCTTCTGACTTTTGTCATTTTTTGTCATTTTTTTTTACATTTTTACTTCGGACTTTTTTTTTTTTTTTCGACTTTGTAGATTTTTGAGCATTTTACAATTCCAACTTAGTTGAATAAGTGGAAAAAATGACAAAGTTAAAAAAAAACAAGTCAGAAGTGAAAAAGGGAAATAACTGACAAAACTGATTTAAAAAACAACAAAAGTCAGAAGTAAAAAAGTGAAAAAACTGACAAAACTGACATGTTTTTTTTCGACTTTGTCATTTTTTTCACTTTTTCTCTTCTGACTTTTGTCATTTTTTGTCATTTTTTTTACCTTTTTACTTCGGACTTTTTTTTTTTTTTTCGACTTTGTAGATTTTTGAGCATTTTACAATTCCAACTTAGTTGAATAAGTGGAAAAAATGACAAAGTTAAAAAAAAACAAGTCAGAAGTGAAAAAGGGAAATAACTGACAAAACTGATTTAAAAAACAACAAAAGTCAGAAGTAAAAAAGTGAAAAAACTGACAAAACTGACATGTTTTTTTTCGACTTTGTCATTTTTTTCACTTTTTCTCTTCTGACTTTTGTCATTTTTTGTCATTTTTTTTAACCTTTTTACTTCGGACTTTTTTTTTTTTTTTCGACTTTGTAGATTTTTGAGCATTTTACAATTCCAACTTAGTTGAATAAGTGGAAAAAATGACAAAGTTAAAAAAAAACAAGTCAGAAGTGAAAAAGGGAAATAACTGACAAAACTGATTTAAAAAACAACAAAAGTCAGAAGTAAAAAAGTGGAAAAACTGACAAAACTGACATGTTTTTTTTCGACTTTGTCATTTTTTTCACTTTTTCTCTTCTGACTTTTGTCATTTTTTGTCTTTTTTTTTAACCTTTTTACTTCGGACTTTTTTTTTTTTTTTAGACTTTGTAGATTTTTGAGCATTTTACAATTCCAACTTAGTTGAATAAGTGGAAAAAATGACAAAGTTAAAAAAAACAAGTCAGAAGTGAAAAAGGGAAATAACTGACAAAACTGATTTAAAAAACAACAAAAGTCAGAAGTAAAAAAGTGGAAAAACTGACAAAACTGACATGTTTTTTTTCGACTTTGTCATTTTTTTCACTTTTTCTCTTCTGACTTTTGTCATTTTTTGTCATTTTTTTTACCTTTTTACTTCGGACTTTTTATTTTTTTTTCGACTTTGTAGATTTTTGAGCATTTTACAATTCCAACTTAGTTGAATAAGTGGAAAAAATGACAAAGTTAAAAAAAAACAAGTCAGAAGTGAAAAAGGGAAATAACTGACAAAACTGATTTAAAAAACAACAAAAGTCAGAAGTAAAAAAGTGGAAAAACTGACAAAACTGACATGTTTTTTTTTCGACTTTGTCATTTTTTTCACTTTTTCTCTTCTGACTTTTGTCATTTTTTGTCATTTTTTTTACCTTTTTACTTCGGACTTTTTTTTTTTTTTTCGACTTTGTAGATTTTTGAGCATTTTACAATTCCAACTTAGTTGAATAAGTGGAAAAAATGACAAAGTTAAAAAAAAACAAGTCAGAAGTGAAAAAGGGAAATAACTGACAAAACTGATTTAAAAAACAACAAAAGTCAGAAGTAAAAAAGTGGAAAAACTGACAAAACTGACATGTTTTTTTTCGACTTTGTCATTTTTTTCACTTTTTCTCTTCTGACTTTTGTCATTTTTTGTCATTTTTTTTACCTTTTTACTTCGGACTTTTTTTTTTTTTTTCGACTTTGTAGATTTTTGAGCATTTTACAATTCCAACTTAGTTGAATAAGTGGAAAAAATGACAAAGTTAAAAAAAACAAGTCAGAAGTGAAAAAGGGAAATAACTGACAAAACTGATTTAAAAAACAACAAAAGTCAGAAGTAAAAAAGTGGAAAAACTGACAAAACTGACATGTTTTTTTTCGACTTTGTCATTTTTTTCACTTTTTCTCTTCTGACTTTTGTCATTTTTTGTCATTTTTTTTACCTTTTTACTTCGGACTTTTTTTTTTTTTTTCGACTTTGTAGATTTTTGAGCATTTTACAATTCCAACTTAGTTGAATAAGTGGAAAAAATGACAAAGTTAAAAAAAAACAAGTCAGAAGTGAAAAAGGGAAATAACTGACAAAACTGATTTAAAAAACAACAAAAGTCAGAAGTAAAAAAGTGGAAAAACTGACAAAACTGACATGTTTTTTTTCGACTTTGTCATTTTTTTCACTTTTTCTCTTCTGACTTTTGTCATTTTTTGTCATTTTTTTAACCTTTTTACTTCGGACTTTTATTTTTTTTTCGACTTTGTAGATTTTTGAGCATTTTACAATTCCAACTTAGTTGAATAAGTGGAAAAAATGACAAAGTTAAAAAAAAACAAGTCAGAAGTGAAAAAGGGAAATAACTGACAAAACTGATTTAAAAAACAACAAAAGTCAGAAGTAAAAAAGTGGAAAAACTGACAAAACTGACATGTTTTTTTTCGACTTTGTCATTTTTTTCACTTTTTCTCTTCTGACTTTTGTCATTTTTTGTCATTTTTTTTACCTTTTTACTTCGGACTTTTTTTTTTTTTTTCGACTTTGTAGATTTTTGAGCATTTTACAATTCCAACTTAGTTGAATAAGTGGAAAAAATGACAAAGTTAAAAAAAACAAGTCAGAAGTGAAAAAGGGAAATAACTGACAAAACTGATTTAAAAAACAACAAAAGTCAGAAGTAAAAAAGTGGAAAAACTGACAAAACTGACATGTTTTTTTTTCGACTTTGTCATTTTTTTCACTTTTTCTCTTCTGACTTTTGTCATTTTTTGTCATTTTTTTTTACCTTTTTACTTCGGACTTTTTTTTTTTTTTTCGACTTTGTAGATTTTTGAGCATTTTACAATTCCAACTTAGTTGAATAAGTGGAAAAAATGACAAAGTTAAAAAAAACAAGTCAGAAGTGAAAAAGGGAAATAACTGACAAAACTGATTTAAAAAACAACAAAAGTCAGAAGTAAAAAAGTGGAAAAACTGACAAAACTGACATGTTTTTTTTCGACTTTGTCATTTTTTTCACTTTTTCTCTTCTGACTTTTGTCATTTTTTGTCATTTTTTTTACCTTTTTACTTCGGACTTTTATTTTTTTTTTCGACTTTGTAGATTTTTGAGCATTTTACAATTCCAACTTAGTTGAATAAGTGGAAAAAATGACAAAGTTAAAAAAAACAAGTCAGAAGTGAAAAAGGGAAATAACTGACAAAACTGATTTAAAAAACAACAAAAGTCAGAAGTAAAAAAGTGGAAAAACTGACAAAACTGACATGTTTTTTTTCGACTTTGTCATTTTTTTCACTTTTTCTCTTCTGACTTTTGTCATTTTTTGTCATTTTTTTTAACCTTTTTACTTCGGACTTTTAATTTTTTTTTCGACTTTGTAGATTTTTGAGCATTTTACAATTCCAACTTAGTTGAATAAGTGGAAAAAATGACAAAGTTAAAAAAAACAAGTCAGAAGTGAAAAAGGGAAATAACTGACAAAACTGATTTAAAAAACAACAAAAGTCAGAAGTAAAAAAGTGGAAAAACTGACAAAACTGACATGTTTTTTTTCGACTTTGTAATTTTTTTCACTTTTTCTCTTCTGACTTTTGTCATTTTTTGTCATTTTTTTTAACCTTTTTACTTCGGACTTTTATTTTTTTTTTCGACTTTGTAGTTTTTTGAGCATTTTACAATTCCAACTTAGTTGAATAAGTGGAAAAAATGACAAAGTTAAAAAAAACAAGTCAGAAGTGAAAAAGGGAAATAACTGACAAAACTGATTTAAAAAACAACAAAAGTCAGAAGTAAAAAAGTGGAAAAACTGACAAAACTGACATGTTTTTTTTCGACTTTGTCATTTTTTTCACTTTTTCTCTTCTGACTTTTGTCATTTTTTGTCTTTTTTTTTAACCTTTTTACTTCGGACTTTTTTTTTTTTTTTCGACTTTGTAGATTTTTGAGCATTTTACAATTCCAACTTAGTTGAATAAGTGGAAAAAATGACAAAGTTAAAAAAAACAAGTCAGAAGTGAAAAAGGGAAATAACTGACAAAACTGATTTAAAAAACAACAAAAGTCAGAAGAGAAAAAGTGGAAAAACTGACAAAACTGACATGTTTTTTTTCGACTTTGTCATTTTTTTCACTTTTTCTCTTCTGACTTTTGTCATTTTTTGTCATTTTTTTTAACCTTTTTACTTCGGACTTTTTTTTTTTTTTTCGACTTTGTAGATTTTTGAGCATTTTACAATTCCAACTTAGTTGAATAAGTGGAAAAAATGACAAAGTTAAAAAAAACAAGTCAGAAGTGAAAAAGGGAAATAACTGACAAAACTGATTTAAAAAACAACAAAAGTCAGAAGTAAAAAAGTGAAAAAACTGACAAAACTGACATGTTTTTTTTCGACTTTGTCATTTTTTTCACTTTTTCTCTTCTGACTTTTGTCATTTTTTGTCATTTTTTTTACCTTTTTACTTCGGACTTTTTTTTTTTTTTTCGACTTTGTAGATTTTTGAGCATTTTACAATTCCAACTTAGTTGAATAAGTGGAAAAAATGACAAAGTTAAAAAAAAACAAGTCAGAAGTGAAAAAGGGAAATAACTGACAAAACTGATTTAAAAAACAACAAAAGTCAGAAGTAAAAAAGTGGAAAAACTGACAAAACTGACATGTTTTTTTTCGACTTTGTCATTTTTTTCACTTTTTCTCTTCTGACTTTTGTCATTTTTTGTCATTTTTTTTACCTTTTTACTTCGGACTTTTTATTTTTTTTTCGACTTTGTAGATTTTTGAGCATTTTACAATTCCAACTTAGTTGAATAAGTGGAAAAAATGACAAAGTTAAAAAAAAACAAGTCAGAAGTGAAAAAGGGAAATAACTGACAAAACTGATTTAAAAAACAACAAAAGTCAGAAGTAAAAAAGTGGAAAAACTGACAAAACTGACATGTTTTTTTTCGACTTTGTCATTTTTTTCACTTTTTCTCTTCTGACTTTTGTCATTTTTTGTCATTTTTTTTACCTTTTTACTTCGGACTTTTTTTTTTTTTTTCGACTTTGTAGATTTTTGAGCATTTTACAATTCCAACTTAGTTGAATAAGCTGGAAAAAATGACAAAGTTAAAAAAAACAAGTCAGAAGTGAAAAAGGGAAATAACTGACAAAACTGATTTAAAAAACAAAGTCAGAAGTAAAAAAGTGGAAAAACTGACAAAACTGACATGTTTTTTTTTCGACTTTGTCATTTTTTTCACTTTTTCTCTTCTGACTTTTGTCATTTTTTGTCATTTTTTTAACCTTTTACTTCGGACTTTTTAATTTTTTTTTCGACTTTGTAGATTTTTGAGCATTTTACAATTCCAACTTAGTTGAATAAGTGGAAAAAATGACAAAGTTAAAAAAAAACAAGTCAGAAGTGAAAAGGGAAATAACTGACAAAACTGATTTACAACAAAGTCAGAAGTAAAAAAGTGGAAAAACTGACAAAACTGACATGTTTTTTTTCGACTTTGTCATTTTTTTCACTTTTTCTCTTCTGACTTTTGTCATTTTTTGTCATTTTTTTTACCTTTTTACTTCGGACTTTTTTTTTTTTTTTCGACTTTGTAGATTTTTGAGCATTTTACAATTCCAACTTAGTTGAATAAGTGGAAAAAATGACAAAGTTAAAAAAAAACAAGTCAGAAGTGAAAAAGGGAAATAACTGACAAAACTGATTTAAAAAACAACAAAAGTCAGAAGTAAAAAAGTGGAAAAACTGACAAAACTGACATGTTTTTTTTCGACTTTGTCATTTTTTTCACTTTTTCTCTTCTGACTTTTGTCATTTTTTGTCATTTTTTTTACCTTTTTACTTCGGACTTTTTTTTTTTTTTTCGACTTTGTAGATTTTTGAGCATTTTACAATTCCAACTTAGTTGAATAAGTGGAAAAAATGACAAAGTTAAAAAAAACAAGTCAGAAGTGAAAAAGGGAAATAACTGACAAAACTGATTTAAAAAACAACAAAAGTCAGAAGTAAAAAAGTGGAAAAACTGACAAAACTGACATGTTTTTTTTCGACTTTGTCATTTTTTTCACTTTTTCTCTTCTGACTTTTGTCATTTTTTGTCATTTTTTTTTACCTTTTTACTTCGGACTTTTTTTTTTTTTTTCGACTTTGTAGATTTTTGAGCATTTTACAATTCCAACTTAGTTGAATAAGTGGAAAAAATGACAAAGTTAAAAAAAAACAAGTCAGAAGTGAAAAAGGGAAATAACTGACAAAACTGATTTAAAAAACAACAAAAGTCAGAAGTAAAAAAGTGGAAAAACTGACAAAACTGACATGTTTTTTTTTCGACTTTGTCATTTTTTTCACTTTTTCTCTTCTGACTTTTGTCATTTTTTGTCATTTTTTTTACCTTTTTACTTCGGACTTTTTTTTTTTTTTTCGACTTTGTAGATTTTTGAGCATTTTACAATTCCAACTTAGTTGAATAAGTGGAAAAAATGACAAAGTTAAAAAAAAACAAGTCAGAAGTGAAAAAGGGAAATAACTGACAAAACTGATTTAAAAAACAACAAAAGTCAGAAGTAAAAAAAGTGGAAAAACTGACAAAACTGACATGTTTTTTTTCGACTTTGTCATTTTTTTCACTTTTTCTCTTCTGACTTTTGTCATTTTTTGTCATTTTTTTTAACCTTTTTACTTCGGACTTTTATTTTTTTTTTCGACTTTGTAGATTTTTGAGCATTTTACAATTCCAACTTAGTTGAATAAGTGGAAAAAATGACAAAGTTAAAAAAAACAAGTCAGAAGTGAAAAAGGGAAATAACTGACAAAACTGATTTAAAAAACAACAAAAGTCAGAAGAGAAAAAGTGGAAAAACTGACAAAACTGACATGTTTTTTTTCGACTTTGTCATTTTTTTCACTTTTTCTCTTCTGACTTTTGTCATTTTTTGTCATTTTTTTTAACCTTTTTACTTCGGACTTTTATTTTTTTTTTCGACTTTGTAGATTTTTGAGCATTTTACAATTCCAACTTAGTTGAATAAGTGGAAAAAATGACAAAGTTAAAAAAAACAAGTCAGAAGTGAAAAAGGGAAATAACTGACAAAACTGATTTAAAAAACAACAAAAGTCAGAAGTAAAAAAGTGGAAAAACTGACAAAACTGACATGTTTTTTTTCGACTTTGTCATTTTTTTCACTTTTTCTCTTCTGACTTTTGTCATTTTTTGTCATTTTTTTTACCTTTTTACTTCGGACTTTTTTTTTTTTTTTCGACTTTGTAGATTTTTGAGCATTTTACAATTCCAACTTAGTTGAATAAGTGGAAAAAATGACAAAGTTAAAAAAAAACAAGTCAGAAGTGAAAAAGGGAAATAACTGACAAAACTGATTTAAAAAACAACAAAAGTCAGAAGTAAAAAAAGTGGAAAAACTGACAAAACTGACATGTTTTTTTTCGACTTTGTCATTTTTTTCACTTTTTCTCTTCTGACTTTTGTCATTTTTTGTCATTTTTTTTTACATTTTTACTTCGGACTTTTTTTTTTTTTTTCGACTTTGTAGATTTTTGAGCATTTTACAATTCCAACTTAGTTGAATAAGTGGAAAAAATGACAAAGTTAAAAAAAACAAGTCAGAAGTGAAAAAGGGAAATAACTGACAAAACTGATTTAAAAAACAACAAAAGTCAGAAGAGAAAAAGTGGAAAAACTGACAAAACTGACATGTTTTTTTTCGACTTTGTCATTTTTTTCACTTTTTCTCTTCTGACTTTTGTCATTTTTTGTCATTTTTTTTTACCTTTTTACTTCGGACTTTTTTTTTTTTTTTCGACTTTGTAGATTTTTGAGCATTTTACAATTCCAACTTAGTTGAATAAGTGGAAAAAATGACAAAGTTAAAAAAAACAAGTCAGAAGTGAAAAAGGGAAATAACTGACAAAACTGATTTAAAAAACAACAAAAGTCAGAAGAGAAAAAGTGGAAAAACTGACAAAACTGACATGTTTTTTTTCGACTTTGTCATTTTTTTCACTTTTTCTCTTCTGACTTTTGTCATTTTTTGTCATTTTTTTTAACCTTTTTACTTCGGACTTTTTTTTTTTTTTTCGACTTTGTAGATTTTTGAGCATTTTACAATTCCAACTTAGTTGAATAAGTGGAAAAAATGACAAAGTTAAAAAAAAACAAGTCAGAAGTGAAAAAGGGAAATAACTGACAAAACTGATTTAAAAAACAACAAAAGTCAGAAGTAAAAAAGTGGAAAAACTGACAAAACTGACATGTTTTTTTTCGACTTTGTCATTTTTTTCACTTTTTCTCTTCTGACTTTTGTCATTTTTTGTCATTTTTTTTTACCTTTTTACTTCGGACTTTTTTTTTTTTTTTCGACTTTGTAGATTTTTGAGCATTTTACAATTCCAACTTAGTTGAATAAGTGGAAAAAATGACAAAGTTAAAAAAAACAAGTCAGAAGTGAAAAAGGGAAATAACTGACAAAACTGATTTAAAAAACAACAAAAGTCAGAAGTAAAAAAGTGGAAAAACTGACAAAACTGACATGTTTTTTTTCGACTTTGTCATTTTTTTCACTTTTTCTCTTCTGACTTTTGTCATTTTTTGTCATTTTTTTTAACCTTTTTACTTCGGACTTTTTTTTTTTTTTTCGACTTTGTAGATTTTTGAGCATTTTACAATTCCAACTTAGTTGAATAAGTGGAAAAAATGACAAAGTTAAAAAAAACAAGTCAGAAGTGAAAAAGGGAAATAACTGACAAAACTGATTTAAAAAACAACAAAAGTCAGAAGTAAAAAAGTGGAAAAACTGACAAAACTGACATGTTTTTTTTCGACTTTGTCATTTTTTTCACTTTTTCTCTTCTGACTTTTGTCATTTTTTGTCATTTTTTTTTACCTTTTTACTTCGGACTTTTTTTTTTTTTTCGACTTTGTAGATTTTTGAGCATTTTACAATTCCAACTTAGTTGAATAAGTGGAAAAAATGACAAAGTTAAAAAAAAACAAGTCAGAAGTGAAAAAGGGAAATAACTGACAAAACTGATTTAAAAAACAACAAAAGTCAGAAGTAAAAAAAGTGGAAAAACTGACAAAACTGACATGTTTTTTTTCGACTTTGTCATTTTTTTCACTTTTTCTCTTCTGACTTTTGTCATTTTTTGTCATTTTTTTAACCTTTTTACTTCGGACTTTTTTTTTTTTTTTCGACTTTGTAGATTTTTGAGCATTTTACAATTCCAACTTAGTTGAATAAGTGGAAAAAATGACAAAGTTAAAAAAAACAAGTCAGAAGTGAAAAAGGGAAATAACTGACAAAACTGATTTAAAAAACAACAAAAGTCAGAAGTAAAAAAGTGGAAAAACTGACAAAACTGACATGTTTTTTTTCGACTTTGTCATTTTTTTCACTTTTTCTCTTCTGACTTTTGTCATTTTTTGTCATTTTTTTACCTTTTTACTTCGGACTTTTTTTTTTTTTTTCGACTTTGTAGATTTTTGAGCATTTTACAATTCCAACTTAGTTGAATAAGTGGAAAAAATGACAAAGTTAAAAAAAAACAAGTCAGAAGTGAAAAAGGGAAATAACTGACAAAACTGATTTAAAAAACAACAAAAGTCAGAAGTAAAAAAGTGGAAAAACTGACAAAACTGACATGTTTTTTTTCGACTTTGTCATTTTTTTCACTTTTTCTCTTCTGACTTTTGTCATTTTTTGTCATTTTTTTTAACCTTTTTACTTCGGACTTTTTTTTTTTTTTTCGACTTTGTAGATTTTTGAGCATTTTACAATTCCAACTTAGTTGAATAAGTGGAAAAAATGACAAAGTTAAAAAAAACAAGTCAGAAGTGAAAAAGGGAAATAACTGACAAAACTGATTTAAAAAACAACAAAAGTCAGAAGTAAAAAAGTGGAAAAACTGACAAAACTGACATGTTTTTTTTCGACTTTGTCATTTTTTTCACTTTTTCTCTTCTGACTTTTGTCATTTTTTGTCATTTTTTTTACCTTTTTACTTCGGACTTTTTTTTTTTTTTTCGACTTTGTAGATTTTTGAGCATTTTACAATTCCAACTTAGTTGAATAAGTGGAAAAAATGACAAAGTTAAAAAAAACAAGTCAGAAGTGAAAAAGGGAAATAACTGACAAAACTGATTTAAAAAACAACAAAAGTCAGAAGTAAAAAAGTGGAAAAACTGACAAAACTGACATGTTTTTTTTTCGACTTTGTCATTTTTTTCACTTTTTCTCTTCTGACTTTTGTCATTTTTTGTCATTTTTTTTAACCTTTTTACTTCGGACTTTTATTTTTTTTTTCGACTTTGTAGTTTTTTGAGCATTTTACAATTCCAACTTAGTTGAATAAGTGGAAAAAATGACAAAGTTAAAAAAAACAAGTCAGAAGTGAAAAAGGGAAATAACTGACAAAACTGATTTAAAAAACAACAAAAGTCAGAAGTAAAAAAGTGGAAAAACTGACAAAACTGACATGTTTTTTTTCGACTTTGTCATTTTTTTCACTTTTTCTCTTCTGACTTTTGTCATTTTTTGTCATTTTTTTTACCTTTTTACTTCGGACTTTTTTTTTTTTTTTCGACTTTGTAGATTTTTGAGCATTTTACAATTCCAACTTAGTTGAATAAGTGGAAAAAATGACAAAGTTAAAAAAAAACAAGTCAGAAGTGAAAAAGGGAAATAACTGACAAAACTGATTTAAAAACAACAAAAGTCAGAAGTAAAAAAGTGGAAAAACTGACAAAACTGACATGTTTTTTTTCGACTTTGTCATTTTTTTCACTTTTTCTCTTCTGACTTTTGTCATTTTTTGTCATTTTTTTTACCTTTTTACTTCGGACTTTTTTTTTTTTTTTCGACTTTGTAGATTTTTGAGCATTTTACAATTCCAACTTAGTTGAATAAGTGGAAAAAATGACAAAGTTAAAAAAAACAAGTCAGAAGTGAAAAAGGGAAATAACTGACAAAACTGATTTAAAAAACAACAAAAGTCAGAAGTAAAAAAGTGGAAAAACTGACAAAACTGACATGTTTTTTTTCGACTTTGTCATTTTTTTCACTTTTTCTCTTCTGACTTTTGTCATTTTTTGTCATTTTTTTTACCTTTTTACTTCGGACTTTTTATTTTTTTTTCGACTTTGTAGATTTTTGAGCATTTTACAATTCCAACTTAGTTGAATAAGTGGAAAAAATGACAAAGTTAAAAAAAAACAAGTCAGAAGTGAAAAAGGGAAATAACTGACAAAACTGATTTAAAAAACAACAAAAGTCAGAAGTAAAAAAAGTGGAAAAACTGACAAAACTGACATGTTTTTTTTCGACTTTGTCATTTTTTTCACTTTTTCTCTTCTGACTTTTGTCATTTTTTGTCATTTTTTTTTACCTTTTTACTTCGGACTTTTTTTTTTTTTTTCGACTTTGTAGATTTTTGAGCATTTTACAATTCCAACTTAGTTGAATAAGTGGAAAAAATGACAAAGTTAAAAAAAACAAGTCAGAAGTGAAAAAGGGAAATAACTGACAAAACTGATTTAAAAAACAACAAAAGTCAGAAGCGAAAAAGTGGAAAAACTGACAAAACTGACATGTTTTTTTTCGACTTTGTCATTTTTTTCACTTTTTCTCTTCTGACTTTTGTCATTTTTTGTCATTTTTTTTACCTTTTTACTTCGGACTTTTTTTTTTTTTTTCGACTTTGTAGATTTTTGAGCATTTTACAATTCCAACTTAGTTGAATAAGTGGAAAAAATGACAAAGTTAAAAAAAAACAAGTCAGAAGTGAAAAAGGGAAATAACTGACAAAACTGATTTAAAAAACAACAAAAGTCAGAAGTAAAAAAGTGGAAAAACTGACAAAACTGACATGTTTTTTTTCGACTTTGTCATTTTTTTCACTTTTTCTCTTCTGACTTTTGTCATTTTTTGTCATTTTTTTTTACCTTTTTACTTCGGACTTTTTTTTTTTTTTTCGACTTTGTAGATTTTTGAGCATTTTACAATTCCAACTTAGTTGAATAAGTGGAAAAAATGACAAAGTTAAAAAAAACAAGTCAGAAGTGAAAAAGGGAAATAACTGACAAAACTGATTTAAAAAACAACAAAAGTCAGAAGTAAAAAAGTGGAAAAACTGACAAAACTGACATGTTTTTTTTCGACTTTGTCATTTTTTTCACTTTTTCTCTTCTGACTTTTGTCATTTTTTGTCATTTTTTTTACCTTTTTACTTCGGACTTTTTTTTTTTTTTTCGACTTTGTAGATTTTTGAGCATTTTACAATTCCAACTTAGTTGAATAAGTGGAAAAAATGACAAAGTTAAAAAAAACAAGTCAGAAGTGAAAAAGGGAAATAACTGACAAAACTGATTTAAAAAACAACAAAAGTCAGAAGTAAAAAAGTGGAAAAACTGACAAAACTGACATGTTTTTTTTCGACTTTGTCATTTTTTTCACTTTTTCTCTTCTGACTTTTGTCATTTTTTGTCATTTTTTTTAACCTTTTTACTTCGGACTTTTTTTTTTTTTTCGACTTTGTAGATTTTTGAGCATTTTACAATTCCAACTTAGTTGAATAAGTGGAAAAAATGACAAAGTTAAAAAAAAACAAGTCAGAAGTGAAAAAGGGAAATAACTGACAAAACTGATTTAAAAAACAACAAAAGTCAGAAGTAAAAAAGTGGAAAAACTGACAAAACTGACATGTTTTTTTTCGACTTTGTCATTTTTTTCACTTTTTCTCTTCTGACTTTTGTCATTTTTTGTCATTTTTTTTACCTTTTTACTTCGGACTTTTTTTTTTTTTTTCGACTTTGTAGATTTTTGAGCATTTTACAATTCCAACTTAGTTGAATAAGTGGAAAAAATGACAAAGTTAAAAAAAAACAAGTCAGAAGTGAAAAAGGGAAATAACTGACAAAACTGATTTAAAAAACAACAAAAGTCAGAAGTAAAAAAGTGGAAAAACTGACAAAACTGACATGTTTTTTTTCGACTTTGTCATTTTTTTCACTTTTTCTCTTCTGACTTTTGTCATTTTTTGTCATTTTTTTTAACCTTTTTACTTCGGACTTTTTTTTTTTTTTTCGACTTTGTAGATTTTTGAGCATTTTACAATTCCAACTTAGTTGAATAAGTGGAAAAAATGACAAAGTTAAAAAAAACAAGTCAGAAGTGAAAAAGGGAAATAACTGACAAAACTGATTTAAAAAACAACAAAAGTCAGAAGTAAAAAAGTGGAAAAACTGACAAAACTGACATGTTTTTTTTCGACTTTGTCATTTTTTTCACTTTTTCTCTTCTGACTTTTGTCATTTTTTGTCATTTTTTTTAACCTTTTTACTTCGGACTTTTTTTTTTTTTTCGACTTTGTAGATTTTTGAGCATTTTACAATTCCAAACTTAGTTGAATAAGTGGAAAAAATGACAAAGTTAAAAAAAAACAAGTCAGAAGTGAAAAAGGGAAATAACTGACAAAACTGATTTAAAAAACAAAAAAGTCAGAAGTAAAAAAAGTGGAAAAACTGACAAAACTGACATGTTTTTTTTCGACTTTGTCATTTTTTTCACTTTTTCTCTTCTGACTTTTGTCATTTTTTGTCATTTTTTTTACCTTTTTACTTCGGACTTTTTTTTTTTTTTTCGACTTTGTAGATTTTTGAGCATTTTACAATTCCAACTTAGTTGAATAAGTGGAAAAAATGACAAAGTTAAAAAAAAACAAGTCAGAAGTGAAAAAGGGAAATAACTGACAAAACTGATTTAAAAAACAACAAAAGTCAGAAGTAAAAAAGTGGAAAAACTGACAAAACTGACATGTTTTTTTTCGACTTTGTCATTTTTTTCACTTTTTCTCTTCTGACTTTTGTCATTTTTTGTCATTTTTTTTAACCTTTTTACTTCGGACTTTTTTTTTTTTTTTCGACTTTGTAGATTTTTGAGCATTTTACAATTCCAACTTAGTTGAATAAGTGGAAAAAATGACAAAGTTAAAAAAAAACAAGTCAGAAGTGAAAAAGGGAAATAACTGACAAAACTGATTTAAAAAACAACAAAAGTCAGAAGTAAAAAAGTGGAAAAACTGACAAAACTGACATGTTTTTTTTCGACTTTGTCATTTTTTTCACTTTTTCTCTTCTGACTTTTGTCATTTTTTGTCATTTTTTTTACCTTTTTACTTCGGACTTTTTTTTTTTTTTTCGACTTTGTAGATTTTTGAGCATTTTACAATTCCAACTTAGTTGAATAAGTGGAAAAAATGACAAAGTTAAAAAAAACAAGTCAGAAGTGAAAAAGGGAAATAACTGACAAAACTGATTTAAAAAACAACAAAAGTCAGAAGTAAAAAAGTGGAAAAACTGACAAAACTGACATGTTTTTTTTTCGACTTTGTCATTTTTTTCACTTTTTCTCTTCTGACTTTTGTCATTTTTTGTCATTTTTTTTAACCTTTTTACTTCGGACTTTTATTTTTTTTTTCGACTTTGTAGATTTTTGAGCATTTTACAATTCCAACTTAGTTGAATAAGTGGAAAAAATGACAAAGTTAAAAAAAAACAAGTCAGAAGTGAAAAAGGGAAATAACTGACAAAACTGATTTAAAAAACAACAAAAGTCAGAAGTAAAAAAGTGGAAAAACTGACAAAACTGACATGTTTTTTTTTCGACTTTGTCATTTTTTTCACTTTTTCTCTTCTGACTTTTGTCATTTTTTGTCATTTTTTTTACCTTTTTACTTCGGACTTTTTTTTTTTTTTTCGACTTTGTAGATTTTTGAGCATTTTACAATTCCAACTTAGTTGAATAAGTGGAAAAAATGACAAAGTTAAAAAAAAACAAGTCAGAAGTGAAAAAGGGAAATAACTGACAAAACTGATTTAAAAAACAACAAAAGTCAGAAGTAAAAAAGTGGAAAAACTGACAAAACTGACATGTTTTTTTTCGACTTTGTCATTTTTTTCACTTTTTCTCTTCTGACTTTTGTCATTTTTTGTCATTTTTTTTAACCTTTTTACTTCGGACTTTTTTTTTTTTTTTCGACTTTGTAGATTTTTGAGCATTTTACAATTCCAACTTAGTTGAATAAGTGGAAAAAATGACAAAGTTAAAAAAAACAAGTCAGAAGTGAAAAAGGGAAATAACTGACAAAACTGATTTAAAAAACAACAAAAGTCAGAAGTAAAAAAGTGGAAAAACTGACAAAACTGACATGTTTTTTTTCGACTTTGTCATTTTTTTCACTTTTTCTCTTCTGACTTTTGTCATTTTTTGTCATTTTTTTTACCTTTTTACTTCGGACTTTTTTTTTTTTTTTCGACTTTGTAGATTTTTGAGCATTTTACAATTCCAACTTAGTTGAATAAGTGGAAAAAATGACAAAGTTAAAAAAAAACAAGTCAGAAGTGAAAAAGGGAAATAACTGACAAAACTGATTTAAAAAACAACAAAAGTCAGAAGTAAAAAAGTGGAAAAACTGACAAAACTGACATGTTTTTTTTCGACTTTGTCATTTTTTTTCACTTTTTCTCTTCTGACTTTTGTCATTTTTTGTCATTTTTTTTACCTTTTTACTTCGGACTTTTTTTTTTTTTTTCGACTTTGTAGATTTTTGAGCATTTTACAATTCCAACTTAGTTGAATAAGTGGAAAAAATGACAAAGTTAAAAAAAAACAAGTCAGAAGTGAAAAAGGGAAATAACTGACAAAACTGATTTAAAAAACAACAAAAGTCAGAAGTAAAAAAGTGGAAAAACTGACAAAACTGACATGTTTTTTTTCGACTTTGTCATTTTTTTCACTTTTTCTCTTCTGACTTTTGTCATTTTTTGTCATTTTTTTTAACCTTTTTACTTCGGACTTTTATTTTTTTTTTCGACTTTGTAGATTTTTGAGCATTTTACAATTCCAACTTAGTTGAATAAGTGGAAAAAATGACAAAGTTAAAAAAAAACAAGTCAGAAGTGAAAAAGGGAAATAACTGACAAAACTGATTTAAAAAACAACAAAAGTCAGAAGTAAAAAAGTGGAAAAACTGACAAAACTGACATGTTTTTTTTCGACTTTGTCATTTTTTTCACTTTTTCTCTTCTGACTTTTGTCATTTTTTGTCATTTTTTTTAACCTTTTTACTTCGGACTTTTTATTTTTTTTTCGACTTTGTAGATTTTTGAGCATTTTACAATTCCAACTTAGTTGAATAAGTGGAAAAAATGACAAAGTTAAAAAAAAACAAGTCAGAAGTGAAAAAGGGAAATAACTGACAAAACTGATTTAAAAAACAACAAAAGTCAGAAGTAAAAAAGTGGAAAAACTGACAAAACTGACATGTTTTTTTTTCGACTTTGTCATTTTTTTCACTTTTTCTCTTCTGACTTTTGTCATTTTTTGTCATTTTTTTAACCTTTTTACTTCGGACTTTTTTTTTTTTTTTTCGACTTTGTAGATTTTTGAGCATTTTACAATTCCAACTTAGTTGAATAAGTGGAAAAAATGACAAAGTTAAAAAAAACAAGTCAGAAGTGAAAAAGGGAAATAACTGACAAAACTGATTTAAAAAACAACAAAAGTCAGAAGTAAAAAAGTGGAAAAACTGACAAAACTGACATGTTTTTTTTCGACTTTGTCATTTTTTTCACTTTTTCTCTTCTGACTTTTGTCATTTTTTGTCATTTTTTTTACCTTTTTACTTCGGACTTTTTTTTTTTTTTTCGACTTTGTAGATTTTTGAGCATTTTACAATTCCAACTTAGTTGAATAAGTGGAAAAAATGACAAAGTTAAAAAAAACAAGTCAGAAGTGAAAAAGGGAAATAACTGACAAAACTGATTTAAAAAACAACAAAAGTCAGAAGTAAAAAAGTGGAAAAACTGACAAAACTGACATGTTTTTTTTCGACTTTGTCATTTTTTTCACTTTTTCTCTTCTGACTTTTGTCATTTTTTGTCATTTTTTTTTACCTTTTTACTTCGGACTTTTTTTTTTTTTTTCGACTTTGTAGATTTTTGAGCATTTTACAATTCCAACTTAGTTGAATAAGTGGAAAAAATGACAAAGTTAAAAAAAACAAGTCAGAAGTGAAAAAGGGAAATAACTGACAAAACTGATTTAAAAAACAACAAAAGTCAGAAGTAAAAAAGTGAAAAAACTGACAAAACTGACATGTTTTTTTTCGACTTTGTCATTTTTTTCACTTTTTCTCTTCTGACTTTTGTCATTTTTTGTCATTTTTTTTACCTTTTTACTTCGGACTTTTTTTTTTTTTTTCGACTTTGTAGATTTTTGAGCATTTTACAATTCCAACTTAGTTGAATAAGTGGAAAAAATGACAAAGTTAAAAAAAACAAGTCAGAAGTGAAAAAGGGAAATAACTGACAAAACTGATTTAAAAAACAACAAAAGTCAGAAGTAAAAAAGTGGAAAAACTGACAAAACTGACATGTTTTTTTTCGACTTTGTCATTTTTTTTACTTTTTCTCTTCTGACTTTTGTCATTTTTTGTCATTTTTTTTAACCTTTTTACTTCGGACTTTTTTTTTTTTTTTCGACTTTGTAGATTTTTGAGCATTTTACAATTCCAACTTAGTTGAATAAGTGGAAAAAATGACAAAGTTAAAAAAAACAAGTCAGAAGTGAAAAAGGGAAATAACTGACAAAACTGATTTAAAAAACAACAAAAGTCAGAAGTAAAAAAGTGAAAAAACTGACAAAACTGACATGTTTTTTTTCGACTTTGTCATTTTTTTCACTTTTTCTCTTCTGACTTTTGTCATTTTTTGTCATTTTTTTTAACCTTTTTACTTCGGACTTTTTTTTTTTTTTTCGACTTTGTAGATTTTTGAGCATTTTACAATTCCAACTTAGTTGAATAAGTGGAAAAAATGACAAAGTTAAAAAAAAACAAGTCAGAAGTGAAAAAGGGAAATAACTGACAAAACTGATTTAAAAAACAACAAAAGTCAGAAGTAAAAAAGTGGAAAAACTGACAAAACTGACATGTTTTTTTTCGACTTTGTCATTTTTTTCACTTTTTCTCTTCTGACTTTTGTCATTTTTTGTCATTTTTTTTAACCTTTTTACTTCGGACTTTTTTTTTTTTTTTCGACTTTGTAGATTTTTGAGCATTTTACAATTCCAACTTAGTTGAATAAGTGGAAAAAATGACAAAGTTAAAAAAAACAAGTCAGAAGTGAAAAAGGGAAATAACTGACAAAACTGATTTAAAAAACAACAAAAGTCAGAAGTAAAAAAAGTGGAAAAACTGACAAAACTGACATGTTTTTTTTCGACTTTGTCATTTTTTTCACTTTTTCTCTTCTGACTTTTGTCATTTTTTGTCATTTTTTTTACCTTTTTACTTCGGACTTTTTTTTTTTTTTTCGACTTTGTAGATTTTTGAGCATTTTACAATTCCAACTTAGTTGAATAAGTGGAAAAAATGACAAAGTTAAAAAAAACAAGTCAGAAGTGAAAAAGGGAAATAACTGACAAAACTGATTTAAAAAACAACAAAAGTCAGAAGTAAAAAAGTGGAAAAACTGACAAAACTGACATGTTTTTTTTCGACTTTGTCATTTTTTTCACTTTTTCTCTTCTGACTTTTGTCATTTTTTGTCATTTTTTTTTACCTTTTTACTTCGGACTTTTTTTTTTTTTTTCGACTTTGTAGATTTTTGAGCATTTTACAATTCCAACTTAGTTGAATAAGTGGAAAAAATGACAAAGTTAAAAAAAAACAAGTCAGAAGTGAAAAAGGGAAATAACTGACAAAACTGATTTAAAAAACAACAAAAGTCAGAAGTAAAAAAGTGGAAAAACTGACAAAACTGACATGTTTTTTTTTCGACTTTGTCATTTTTTTCACTTTTTCTCTTCTGACTTTTGTCATTTTTTGTCATTTTTTTAACCTTTTTACTTCGGACTTTTATTTTTTTTTTCGACTTTGTAGATTTTTGAGCATTTTACAATTCCAACTTAGTTGAATAAGTGGAAAAAATGACAAAGTTAAAAAAAACAAGTCAGAAGTGAAAAAGGGAAATAACTGACAAAACTGATTTAAAAAACAACAAAAGTCAGAAGTAAAAAAGTGGAAAAACTGACAAAACTGACATGTTTTTTTTCGACTTTGTCATTTTTTTCACTTTTTCTCTTCTGACTTTTGTCATTTTTTGTCATTTTTTTTAACCTTTTTACTTCGGACTTTTTATTTTTTTTTCGACTTTGTAGATTTTTGAGCATTTTACAATTCCAACTTAGTTGAATAAGTGGAAAAAATGACAAAGTTAAAAAAAAACAAGTCAGAAGTGAAAAAGGGAAATAACTGACAAAACTGATTTAAAAAACAACAAAAGTCAGAAGTAAAAAAGTGGAAAAACTGACAAAACTGACATGTTTTTTTTCGACTTTGTCATTTTTTTCACTTTTTCTCTTCTGACTTTTGTCATTTTTTGTCATTTTTTTTAACCTTTTTACTTCGGACTTTTTTTTTTTTTTTCGACTTTGTAGATTTTTGAGCATTTTACAATTCCAACTTAGTTGAATAAGTGGAAAAAATGACAAAGTTAAAAAAAAACAAGTCAGAAGTGAAAAAGGGAAATAACTGACAAAACTGATTTAAAAAACAACAAAAGTCAGAAGTAAAAAAGTGGAAAAACTGACAAAACTGACATGTTTTTTTTCGACTTTGTCATTTTTTTCACTTTTTCTCTTCTGACTTTTGTCATTTTTTGTCATTTTTTTTACCTTTTTACTTCGGACTTTTTTTTTTTTTTTTCGACTTTGTAGATTTTTGAGCATTTTACAATTCCAACTTAGTTGAATAAGTGGAAAAAATGACAAAGTTAAAAAAAACAAGTCAGAAGTGAAAAAGGGAAATAACTGACAAAACTGATTTAAAAAACAACAAAAGTCAGAAGTAAAAAAGTGGAAAAACTGACAAAACTGACATGTTTTTTTTCGACTTTGTCATTTTTTTCACTTTTTCTCTTCTGACTTTTGTCATTTTTTGTCATTTTTTTTAACCTTTTTACTTCGGACTTTTTATTTTTTTTTTCGACTTTGTAGATTTTTGAGCATTTTACAATTCCAACTTAGTTGAATAAGTGGAAAAAATGACAAAGTTAAAAAAAACAAGTCAGAAGTGAAAAAGGGAAATAACTGACAAAACTGATTTAAAAAACAACAAAAGTCAGAAGTAAAAAAAGTGGAAAAACTGACAAAACTGACATGTTTTTTTTCGACTTTGTCATTTTTTTCACTTTTTCTCTTCTGACTTTTGTCATTTTTTGTCATTTTTTTTAACCTTTTTACTTCGGACTTTTTATTTTTTTTTCGACTTTGTAGATTTTTGAGCATTTTACAATTCCAACTTAGTTGAATAAGTGGAAAAAATGACAAAGTTAAAAAAAACAAGTCAGAAGTGAAAAAGGGAAATAACTGACAAAACTGATTTAAAAAACAACAAAAGTCAGAAGTAAAAAAGTGGAAAAACTGACAAAACTGACATGTTTTTTTTCGACTTTGTCATTTTTTTCACTTTTTCTCTTCTGACTTTTGTCATTTTTTGTCATTTTTTTTAACCTTTTTACTTCGGACTTTTTTTTTTTTTTTCGACTTTGTAGATTTTTGAGCATTTTACAATTCCAACTTAGTTGAATAAGTGGAAAAAATGACAAAGTTAAAAAAAAACAAGTCAGAAGTGAAAAAGGGAAATAACTGACAAAACTGATTTAAAAAACAACAAAAGTCAGAAGTAAAAAAGTGGAAAAACTGACAAAACTGACATGTTTTTTTTCGACTTTGTCATTTTTTTCACTTTTTCTCTTCTGACTTTTGTCATTTTTTGTCATTTTTTTTAACCTTTTTACTTCGGACTTTTTTTTTTTTTTTCGACTTTGTAGATTTTTGAGCATTTTACAATTCCAACTTAGTTGAATAAGTGGAAAAAATGACAAAGTTAAAAAAAACAAGTCAGAAGTGAAAAAGGGAAATAACTGACAAAACTGATTTAAAAAACAACAAAAGTCAGAAGTAAAAAAGTGGAAAAACTGACAAAACTGACATGTTTTTTTTCGACTTTGTCATTTTTTTCACTTTTTCTCTTCTGACTTTTGTCATTTTTTGTCATTTTTTTTAACCTTTTTACTTCGGACTTTTTATTTTTTTTTCGACTTTGTAGATTTTTGAGCATTTTACAATTCCAACTTAGTTGAATAAGTGGAAAAAATGACAAAGTTAAAAAAAACAAGTCAGAAGTGAAAAAGGGAAATAACTGACAAAACTGATTTAAAAAACAACAAAAGTCAGAAGTAAAAAAGTGGAAAAACTGACAAAACTGACATGTTTTTTTTCGACTTTGTCATTTTTTTCACTTTTTCTCTTCTGACTTTTGTCATTTTTTGTCATTTTTTTAACCTTTTTACTTCGGACTTTTATTTTTTTTTTCGACTTTGTAGATTTTTGAGCATTTTACAATTCCAACTTAGTTGAATAAGTGGAAAAAATGACAAAGTTAAAAAAAAACAAGTCAGAAGTGAAAAAGGGAAATAACTGACAAAACTGATTTAAAAACAACAAAAGTCAGAAGTAAAAAAAGTGGAAAAACTGACAAAACTGACATGTTTTTTTTCGACTTTGTCATTTTTTTCACTTTTTCTCTTCTGACTTTTGTCATTTTTTGTCATTTTTTTACCTTTTTACTTCGGACTTTTTTTTTTTTTTCGACTTTGTAGATTTTTGAGCATTTTACAATTCCAACTTAGTTGAATAAGTGGAAAAAATGACAAAGTTAAAAAAAACAAGTCAGAG
>NW_021630009.1:0-29984 GCF_900700375.1 Denticeps clupeoides | reverse complement strand
AAAAAAAAAGACAAAAAGTGAAAAAAATGACAAAGTCGAAAAAAACATGTCAGTTTTGTCAGTTTTTTCCACTTTTTTTACTTCTGACTTTTGTTGTTTTTTAAATCAGTTTTGTCAGTTATTTCCCTTTTTCACTTCTGACTTGTTTTTTTTTTAACTTTGTCATTTTTTTCCACTTATTCAACTAAGTTGGAATTGTAAAATGCTCAAAAATCTACAAAGTCGAAAAAAAATTAAAAGTCCGAAGTAAAAAGGTAAAAAAATGACAAAAAATGACAAAAGTCAGAAGCGAAAAAGTGAAAAAAATGATTAAGTTGAAAAAAAACATGTCAGTTTTGTCAGTTTTTCCACTTTTTTAACTTCTGACTTTTGTTGTTTTTTAAATCAGATTTGTCAGTTATTTCCCTTTTTCACTTCTGACTTGTTTTTTTTTAACTTTGTCATTTTTTCCGCTTATTCAACTAAGTTGGAATTGTAAAATGCTCAAAAATCTACAAAGTCGAAAAAAAATTAAAAGTCCGAAGTAAAAAGGTTAAAAAAATGACAAAAAATGACAAAAGTCAGAAGAGAAAAAGTGAAAAAAATGACAAATCGAAAAAAAACATGTCAGTTTTGTCAGTTTTTCCACTTTTTTTACTTCTGACTTTTGTTGTTTTTTAAATCAGTTTTGTCAGTTATTTCCCTTTTTCACTTCTGACTTGTTTTTTTTTAACTTTGTCATTTTTTCCACTTATTCAACTAAGTTGGAATTGTAAAATGCTCAAAAAATCTACAAAGTCGAAAAAAAATTAAAAGTCCGAAGTAAAAAGGTTAAAAAAATGACAAAAAATTACAAAAGTCAGAAGCGAAAAAGTGAAAAAAATGATTAAGTCGAAAAAAAACATGTCAGTTTTGTCAAGTTTTTCCACTTTTTTTACTTCTGACTTTTGTTGTTTTTTAAATCAGTTTTGTCAGTTATTTCCCTTTTTCACTTCTGACTTGTTTTTTTTTTAACTTTGTCATTTTTTCCACTTATTCAACTAAGTTGGAATTGTAAAATGCTCAAAAATCTACAAAGTCGAAAAAAAATTAAAAGTCCGAAGTAAAAAGGTTAAAAAAATGACAAAAAATGACAAAAGTCAGAAGAGAAAAAGTGAAAAAAATGACAAAGTCGAAAAAAAAACATGTCAGTTTTGTCAGTTTTTCCACTTTTTTAACTTCTGACTTTTGTTGTTTTTTAAATCAGTTTTGTCAGTTATTTCCCTTTTTCACTTCTGACTTGTTTTTTTTTAACTTTGTCATTTTTTCCGCTTATTCAACTAAGTTGGAATTGTAAAATGCTCAAAAATCTACAAAGTCGAAAAAAAAATAAAAGTCCGAAGTAAAAAGGTTAAAAAAATGACAAAAAATGACAAAAGTCAGAAGAGAAAAAGTGAAAAAAATGACAAAGTCGAAAAAAAACATGTCAGTTTTGTCAGTTTTTCCACTTTTTTTACTTCTGACTTTTGTTGTTTTTTAAATCAGTTTTGTCAGTTATTTCCCTTTTTAACTTCTGACTTGTTTTTTTTTAACTTTGTCATTTTTTCCACTTATTCAACTAAGTTGGAATTGTAAAATGCTCAAAAAACTACAAAGTCGAAAAAAAATTAAAAGTCCGAAGTAAAAAGGTAAAAAAATGACAAAAAATGACAAAAGTCAGAAGCGAAAAAGTGAAAAAAATGACAAAGTCGAAAAAAAAACATGTCAGTTTTGTCAGTTTTTCCACTTTTTTAACTTCTGACTTTTGTTGTTTTTTAAATCAGTTTTGTCAGTTATTTCCCTTTTTCACTTCTGACTTGTTTTTTTTTAACTTTGTCATTTTTTCCGCTTATTCAACTAAGTTGGAATTGTAAAATGCTCAAAAATCTACAAAGTCGAAAAAAAATTAAAAGTCCGAAGTAAAAAGGTTAAAAAAATGACAAAAAATGACAAAAGTCAGAAGCGAAAAAGTGAAAAAAATGATTAAGTTGAAAAAAAACATGTCAGTTTTGTCAGTTTTTCCACTTTTTTAACTTCTGACTTTTGTTGTTTTTTAAATCAGATTTGTCAGTTATTTCCCTTTTTCACTTCTGACTTGTTTTTTTTTAACTTTGTCATTTTTTCCGCTTATTCAACTAAGTTGGAATTGTAAAATGCTCAAAAATCTACAAAGTCGAAAAAAAATTAAAAGTCCGAAGTAAAAAGGTTAAAAAAATGACAAAAAATGACAAAAGTCAGAAGAGAAAAAGTGAAAAAAATGACAAGTCGAAAAAAAACATGTCAGTTTTGTCAGTTTTTCCACTTTTTTTACTTCTGACTTTTGTTGTTTTTTAAATCAGTTTTGTCAGTTATTTCCCTTTTTCACTTCTGACTTGTTTTTTTTTAACTTTGTCATTTTTTCCACTTATTCAACTAAGTTGGAATTGTAAAATGCTCAAAAAACTACAAAGTCGAAAAAAAATTAAAAGTCCGAAGTAAAAAGGTTAAAAAAATGACAAAAAATTACAAAAGTCAGAAGCGAAAAAGTGAAAAAAATGATTAAGTCGAAAAAAAACATGTCAGTTTTGTCAAATTTTCCACTTTTTTTACTTCTGATTTTTGTTGTTTTTTAAATCAGTTTTGTCAGTTATTTCCCTTTTTCACTTCTGACTTGTTTTTTTTTTACTTTGTCATTTTTTCCACTTATTCAACTAAGTTGGAATTGTAAAATGCTCAAAAATCTACAAAGTCGAAAAAAAATTAAAAGTCCGAAGTAAAAAGGTTAAAAAAATGACAAAAAATGACAAAAGTCAGAAGAGAAAAAGTGAAAAAAATGACAAAGTCGAAAAAAAACATGTCAGTTTTGTCAGTTTTTCCACTTTTTTTACTTCTGACTTTTGTTGTTTTTTAAATCAGTTTTGTCAGTTATTTCCCTTTTTCACTTCTGACTTGTTTTTTTTTAACTTTGTCATTTTTTCCACTTATTCAACTAAGTTGGAATTGTAAAATGCTCAAAAAACTACAAAGTCGAAAAAAAATTAAAAGTCCGAAGTAAAAAGGTTAAAAAAATGACAAAAAATGACAAAAGTCAGAAGCGAAAAAGTGAAAAAAATGATTAAGTCGAAAAAAAACATGTCAGTTTTGTCAGTTTTTCCACTTTTTTACTTCTGACTTTTGTTGTTTTTTAAATCAGTTTTGTCAGTTATTTCCCTTTTTCACTTCTGACTTGTTTTTTTTTTACTTTGTCATTTTTTTCGCTTATTCAACTAAGTTGGAATTGTAAAATGCTCAAAAATCTACAAAGTCGAAAAAAAAAATAAAAGTCCGAAGTAAAAAGGTTAAAAAAATGACAAAAAATGACAAAAGTCAGAAGCGAAAAAGTGAAAAAAATGATTAAGTCGAAAAAAAACATGTCAGTTTTGTCAGTTTTTCCACTTTTTTAACTTCTGACTTTTGTTGTTTTTTAAATCAGTTTTGTCAGTTATTTCCCTTTTTCACTTCTGACTTGTTTTTTTTTAACTTTGTCATTTTTTCACTTATTCAACTAAGTTGGAATTGTAAAATGCTCAAAAAACTACAAAGTCGAAAAAAAATTAAAAGTCCGAAGTAAAAAGGTTAAAAAAATGACAAAAAATGACAAAAGTCAGAAGCGAAAAAGTGAAAAAAATGATTAAGTCGAAAAAAAACATGTCAGTTTTGTCAGTTTTTCCACTTTTTTTACTTCTGATTTTTGTTGTTTTTTAAATCAGTTTTGTCAGTTATTTCCCTTTTTCACTTCTGACTTGTTTTTTTTTTACTTTGTCATTTTTTTCGCTTATTCAACTAAGTTGGAATTGTAAAATGCTCAAAAATCTACAAAGTCGAAAAAAAAATAAAAGTCCGAAGTAAAAAGGTTAAAAAAATTACAAAAAATGACAAAAGTCAGAAGAGAAAAAGTGAAAAAAATGACAAAGTCGAAAAAAAACATGTCAGTTTTGTCAGTTTTTCCACTTTTTTTACTTCTGACTTTTGTTGTTTTTTAAATCAGTTTTGTCAGTTATTTCCCTTTTTCACTTCTGACTTGTTTTTTTTTAACTTTGTCATTTTTTTCCACTTATTCAACTAAGTTGGAATTGTAAAATGCTCAAAAATCTACAAAGTCGAAAAAAAATTAAAAGTCCGAAGTAAAAAGGTTAAAAAAATGACAAAAAATGACAAAAGTCAGAAGCGAAAAAGTGAAAAAAATGACTAAGTCGAAAAAAAACATGTCAGTTTTGTCAGTTTTTCCACTTTTTTACTTCTGACTTTTGTTGTTTTTTAAATCAGTTTTGTCAGTTATTTCCCTTTTTCACTTCTGACTTGTTTTTTTTTAACTTTGTCATTTTTTCCGCTTATTCAACTAAGTTGGAATTGTAAAATGCTCAAAAATCTACAAAGTCGAAAAAAAATTAAAAGTCCGAAGTAAAAAGGTTAAAAAAATGACAAAAAATGACAAAAGTCAGAAGCGAAAAAGTGAAAAAAATGATTAAGTTGAAAAAAAACATGTCAGTTTTGTCAGTTTTTCCACTTTTTTAACTTCTGACTTTTGTTGTTTTTTAAATCAGATTTTGTCAGTTATTTCCCTTTTTCACTTCTGACTTGTTTTTTTTTAACTTTGTCATTTTTTCCGCTTATTCAACTAAGTTGGAATTGTAAAATGCTCAAAAATCTACAAAGTCGAAAAAAAATTAAAAGTCCGAAGTAAAAAGGTTAAAAAAATGACAAAAAATGACAAAAGTCAGAAGAGAAAAAGTGAAAAAAATGACAGTCGAAAAAAAACATGTCAGTTTTGTCAGTTTTTCCACTTTTTTTACTTCTGACTTTTGTTGTTTTTTAAATCAGTTTTGTCAGTTATTTCCCTTTTTCAATTCTGACTTGTTTTTTTTTAACTTTGTCATTTTTTCCACTTATTCAACTAAGTTGGAATTGTAAAATGCTCAAAAAACTACAAAGTCGAAAAAAAATTAAAAGTCCGAAGTAAAAAGGTTAAAAAAATGACAAAAAATTACAAAAGTCAGAAGCGAAAAAGTGAAAAAAATGATTAAGTCGAAAAAAAACATGTCAGTTTTGTCAGTTTTTCCACTTTTTTTACTTCTGATTTTTGTTGTTTTTTAAATCAGTTTTGTCAGTTATTTCCCTTTTTCACTTCTGACTTGTTTTTTTTTTACTTTGTCATTTTTTCCACTTATTCAACTAAGTTGGAATTGTAAAATGCTCAAAAATCTACAAAGTCGAAAAAAAATTAAAAGTCCGAAGTAAAAAGGTTAAAAAAATGACAAAAAATGACAAAAGTCAGAAGAGAAAAAGTGAAAAAAATGACAAGTCGAAAAAAAAACATGTCAGTTTTGTCAGTTTTTCCACTTTTTTTAACTTCTGACTTTTGTTGTTTTTTAAATCAGTTTTGTCAGTTATTTCCCTTTTTCAATTCTGACTTGTTTTTTTTTAACTTTGTCATTTTTTCCGCTTATTCAACTAAGTTGGAATTGTAAAATGCTCAAAAATCTACAAAGTCGAAAAAAAAAAATAAAAGTCCGAAGTAAAAAGGTTAAAAAAAATGACAAAAAATGACAAAAGTCAGAAGAGAAAAAGTGAAAAAAATGACAAAAGTCGAAAAAAAACATGTCAGTTTTGTCAGTTTTCCACTTTTTTTACTTCTGACTTTTGTTGTTTTTTAAATCAGTTTTGTCAGTTATTTCCCTTTTTCACTTCTGACTTGTTTTTTTTTAACTTTGTCATTTTTTTCCACTTATTCAACTAAGTTGGAATTGTAAAATGCTCAAAAATCTACAAAGTCGAAAAAAAATTAAAAGTCCGAAGTAAAAAGGTTAAAAAAATGACAAAAAATGACAAAAGTCAGAAGCGAAAAAGTGAAAAAAATGACAAAGTCGAAAAAAAAACATGTCAGTTTTGTCAGTTTTTCCACTTTTTTTACTTCTGACTTTTGTTGTTTTTTAAATCAGTTTTGTCAGTTATTTCCCTTTTTCACTTCTGACTTGTTTTTTTTTAACTTTGTCATTTTTTCCGCTTATTCAACTAAGTTGGAATTGTAAAATGCTCAAAAATCTACAAAGTCGAAAAAAAAATAAAAGTCCGAAGTAAAAAGGTTAAAAAAATGACAAAAAATGACAAAAGTCAGAAGCGAAAAAGTGAAAAAAATGATTAAGTTGAAAAAAAACATGTCAGTTTTGTCAGTTTTTCCACTTTTTTAACTTCTGACTTTTGTTGTTTTTTAAATCAGATTTGTCAGTTATTTCCCTTTTTCACTTCTGACTTGTTTTTTTTTTAACTTTGTCATTTTTTCCGCTTATTCAACTAAGTTGGAATTGTAAAATGCTCAAAAATCTACAAAGTCGAAAAAAAATTAAAAGTCCAAAGTAAAAAGGTTAAAAAAATGACAAAAAATGACAAAAGTCAGAAGAGAAAAAGTGAAAAAAATGACAAAGTCGAAAAAAAACATGTCAGTTTTGTCAGTTTTTCCACTTTTTTTACTTCTGACTTTTGTTGTTTTTTAAATCAGTTTTGTCAGTTATTTCCCTTTTTAACTTCTGACTTGTTTTTTTTTAACTTTGTCATTTTTTCCACTTATTCAACTAAGTTGGAATTGTAAAATGCTCAAAAAACTACAAAGTCGAAAAAAAATTAAAAGTCCGAAGTAAAAAGGTTAAAAAAATGACAAAAATGACAAAAGTCAGAAGAGAAAAAGTGAAAAAAATGACAAAGTCGAAAAAAAACATGTCAGTTTTGTCAGTTTTTCCACTTTTTTTACTTCTGACTTTTGTTGTTTTTTAAATCAGTTTTGTCAGTTATTTCCCTTTTTCACTTCTGACTTGTTTTTTTTTAACTTTGTCATTTTTTCCACTTATTCAACTAAGTTGGAATTGTAAAATGCTCAAAAAACTACAAAGTCGAAAAAAAATTAAAAGTCCGAAGTAAAAAGGTAAAAAAATGTACAAAAAATGACAAAAGTCAGAAGCGAAAAAGTGAAAAAAATGATTAAGTTGAAAAAAAACATGTCAGTTTTGTCAGTTTTTCCACTTTTTTAACTTCTGACTTTTGTTGTTTTTTAAATCAGTTTTGTCAGTTATTTCCCTTTTTCAATTCTGACTTGTTTTTTTTTAACTTTGTCATTTTTTCCGCTTATTCAACTAAGTTGGAATTGTAAAATGCTCAAAAATCTACAAAGTCGAAAAAAAATTAAAAGTCCGAAGTAAAAAGGTTAAAAAAATGACAAAAAATGACAAAAGTCAGAAGAGAAAAAGTGAAAAAAATGACAAAGTCGAAAAAAAACATGTCAGTTTTGTCAGTTTTTCCACTTTTTTTACTTCTGATTTTTGTTGTTTTTTAAATCAGTTTTGTCAGTTATTTCCCTTTTTCACTTCTGACTTGTTTTTTTTTTTCTTTGTCATTTTTTTCGCTTATTCAACTAAGTTGGAATTGTAAAATGCTCAAAAATCTACAAAGTCGAAAAAAAAAAAAAAGTCCGAAGTAAAAAGGTTAAAAAAATGTAAAAAAATGACAAAAGTCAGAAGCGAAAAAGTGAAAAAAATGATTAAGTTGAAAAAAAACATGTCAGTTTTGTCAGTTTTTCCACTTTTTTAACTTCTGACTTTTGTTGTTTTTTAAATCAGATTTGTCAGTTATTTCCCTTTTTCACTTCTGACTTGTTTTTTTTTAACTTTGTCATTTTTTCCGCTTATTCAACTAAGTTGGAATTGTAAAATGCTCAAAAATCTACAAAGTCGAAAAAAAATTAAAAGTCCGAAGTAAAAAGGTTAAAAAAATGACAAAAAATGACAAAAGTCAGAAGAGAAAAAGTGAAAAAAATGACAGTCGAAAAAAAACATGTCAGTTTTGTCAGTTTTTCCACTTTTTTTACTTCTGACTTTTGTTGTTTTTTAAATCAGTTTTGTCAGTTATTTCCCTTTTTCACTTCTGACTTGTTTTTTTTTTAACTTTGTCATTTTTTCCACTTATTCAACTAAGTTGGAATTGTAAAATGCTCAAAAAACTACAAAGTCGAAAAAAAATTAAAAGTCCGAAGTAAAAAGGTTAAAAAAATGACAAAAAATGACAAAAGTCAGAAGCGAAAAAGTGAAAAAAATGATTAAGTCGAAAAAAAACATGTCAGTTTTGTCAGTTATTCCACTTTTTTTACTTCTGACTTTTGTTGTTTTTTAAATCAGTTTTGTCAGTTATTTCCCTTTTTAACTTCTGACTTGTTTTTTTTTAACTTTGTCATTTTTTTCACTTATTCAACTAAGTTGGAATTGTAAAATGCTCAAAAAACTACAAAGTCGAAAAAAAATTAAAAGTCCGAAGTAAAAAGGTAATAAAAAATGACAAAAAATGACAAAAGTCAGAAGCGGAAAAAGTGAAAAAAATGACAAAGTCGAAAAAAAACATGTCAGTTTTGTCAGTTTTTCCACTTTTTTAACTTCTGACTTTTGTTGTTTTTTAAATCAGTTTTGTCAGTTATTTCCCTTTTTCAATTCTGACTTGTTTTTTTTTAACTTTGTCATTTTTTTCCGCTTATTCAACTAAGTTGGAATTGTAAAATGCTCAAAAATCTACAAAGTCGAAAAAAAAAAAAAGTCCGAAGTAAAAAGGTTAAAAAAATGACAAAAAATTACAAAAGTCAGAAGCGAAAAAGTGAAAAAAATGATTAAGTCGAAAAAAAACATGTCAGTTTTGTCAATTTTTCCACTTTTTTTACTTCTGACTTTTGTTGTTTTTTAAATCAGTTTTGTCAGTTATTTCCCTTTTTCACTTCTGACTTGTTTTTTTTTTTACTTTGTCATTTTTTCCACTTATTCAACTAAGTTGGAATTGTAAAATGCTCAAAAATCTACAAAGTCGAAAAAAAATTAAAAGTCCGAAGTAAAAAGGTTAAAAAAATGACAAAAAATGACAAAAGTCAGAAGAGAAAAAGTGAAAAAAATGACAAAGTCGAAAAAAAACATGTCAGTTTTGTCAGTTTTTCCACTTTTTTAACTTCTGACTTTTGTTGTTTTTTAAATCAGTTTTGTCAGTTATTTCCCTTTTTCAATTCTGACTTGTTTTTTTTTAACTTTGTCATTTTTTCCGCTTATTCAACTAAGTTGGAATTGTAAAATGCTAAAAAATCAACAAAGTCGAAAAAAAAAAAAAAATGTCCGAAGTAAAAAGGTAAAAAAAATGACAAAAAATGACAAAAGTCAGAAGAGAAAAAGTGAAAAAAATGACAAAGTCGAAAAAAAACATGTCAGTTTTGTCAGTTATTCCACTTTTTTTACTTCTGACTTTTGTTGTTTTTTAAATCAGTTTTGTCAGTTATTTCCCTTTTTAACTTCTGACTTGTTTTTTTTTTAACTTTGTCATTTTTTTCACTTATTCAACTAAGTTGGAATTGTAAAATGCTCAAAAAACTACAAAGTCGAAAAAAAATTAAAAGTCCGAAGTAAAAAGAATAAAAAAATGACAAAAAATGACAAAAGTCAGAAGCGGAAAAGTGAAAAAAATGACAAAGTCGAAAAAAAACATGTCAGTTTTGTCAGTTTTTCCACTTTTTTAACTTCTGACTTTTGTTGTTTTTTAAATCAGTTTTGTCAGTTATTTCCCTTTTTCACTTCTGACTTGTTTTTTTTAACTTTGTCATTTTTTTCCGCTTATTCAACTAAGTTGGAATTGTAAAATGCTCAAAAATCTACAAAGTCGAAAAAAAATTAAAAGTCCAAATAAAAAGGTTAAAAAAATGACAAAAAATGACAAAAGTCAGAAGAGAAAAAGTGAAAAAAATGACAAAGTCGAAAAAAAACATGTCAGTTTTGTCAGTTTTTCCACTTTTTTTACTTCTGACTTTTGTTGTTTTTTGAATCAGTTTTGTCAGTTATTTCCCTTTTTAACTTCTGACTTGTTTTTTTTTAACTTTGTCATTTTTTCCACTTATTCAACTAAGTTGGAATTGTAAAATGCTCAAAAAACTACAAAGTCGAAAAAAAATTAAAAGTCCGAAGTAAAAAGGTTAAAAAAATGACAAAAAATTACAAAAGTCAGAAGCGAAAAAGTGAAAAAAATGATTAAGTCGAAAAAAAACATGTCAGTTTTGTCAAATTTTCCACTTTTTTTACTTCTGATTTTTGTTGTTTTTTAAATCAGTTTTGTCAGTTATTTCCCTTTTTCACTTCTGACTTGTTTTTTTTTTTCTTTGTCATTTTTTTCGCTTATTCAACTAAGTTGGAATTGTAAAATGCTCAAAAATCTACAAAGTCGAAAAAAAAAAAAAAAGTCCGAAGTAAAAAGGTTAAAAAAATGTAAAAAAATTACAAAAGTCAGAAGCGAAAAAGTGAAAAAAATGATTAAGTTGAAAAAAAACATGTCAGTTTTGTCAGTTTTTCCACTTTTTTAACTTCTGACTTTTGTTGTTTTTTAAATCAGATTTGTCAGTTATTTCCCTTTTTCACTTCTGACTTGTTTTTTTTTAACTTTGTCATTTTTTCCGCTTATTCAACTAAGTTGGAATTGTAAAATGCTCAAAAATCTACAAAGTCGAAAAAAAATTAAAAGTCCAAAATAAAAAGGTGAAAAAAATGACAAAAAATGACAAAAGTCAGAAGAGAAAAAGTGAAAAAAATGACAAAGTCGAAAAAAAACATGTCAGTTTTGTCAGTTTTTCCACTTTTTTACTTCTGTTAGGTTTATCTGTCAGTATAACATTTACTAAACAAAGAGAAGAAAGACACAAAGCATTTGAGTCCGTTTTACTTGCAAGGAGAGCGAATGGAAGTCACGCCTTACAACAGGCCTCCAAAAGCTCTGGCGTCCTTCATCGCATCTCCTTCTTTTATTTGGTAGGTTCATTAGGGTTCACATAAAATCACACCATATTAGTTAATAATTGTGTATTACACGTAGTCTTATGCATTGATCTTTTGGTCGAGTCATGGTGACATGGTGACATGTTCATCTTCGTCTGTAGATTCTTCAGGTGATTGGACTCTGGTTCATCATGGTCTGCTTGTTGTTGGTCCTCAGGTCGCGGTCATGCAGTCCTGCAAACTTAAAACCTTTGCTTTGAGGTTTGTTAATGATTAAGAGTTGTCAGTAATATTCCAAGGATTAATACATATTCGTGCTTAAAGGATATGAATAAAAGAAGTAATTACATGATAACATATATACATTTTTCCAACATTTCCCTCCTGTTTATCATGTTATTTACTCTTTTGTTAGCTTCCCTAATAATCTCTTCCTTTAGGATTTTCAACTATTAGTTCATACAATGAGAAATACATTTACACACAAAAGGTCAGTCGTCTTTTTCTTGTAGAGGACTCTCTTGAACAAGTTGAGTTAGCTTGAAGTCACTAAAATCATAGCTCCCGTAAAATTCTTCATTTTCCAAAAGTGGGTACGCCTGTGTAGGCTCAACATCCCTTGGTGATAAGGCGGTAGTGATGAGACGGTTCACAAGACTGCGTAGACAGGGAATACAACAACATCCACACAATGTCAGAATTGCTGCAAATACAGCCATTGAAACTAAAACAGATTGAACTAGAGCTCTGTATTTCCCAAATACTTTCATCCAGGAATCCCACATGGTCGTTTCCACTCCCGAATGCTCCTTCATCTTCCGGTTGAGGGTGCGTAGGCCGTCAATGGCCATTGTCAGACTGCCTCCTGCAGCTGTGTTGTTTGGTATGAAAGAACAACATTGCTCTCCAAACATACCACAAACCCCATTTTTTTCCGCTAGGAGCATATCAAGAGCAATCCTGTTCTGAAAAGTCATGAGGGAGGTAGTAGATAATTGCTCATGCACGGCCTCAAAACCGTCTTGTGTCCAATTACCTAATTTCTGTACATTGTAATGGATGTAATTGATCCTGTCCACGTTCTTGTTAATCGTACACCACCAACACAAGGCTGATTCAAATCCTGCTGCTACTTGATTTGCCAACTTATATTCATCAGGAACCCCCCTGGGAACCCCAATTGCGTCTATGTACGTTGGGTCAGTTAACTTCTCCCAGGGTGCAAGTGATCGCTTTGTTCTGTGCCAATCTGCAGGTACCAAGCTATCCAATTTTGTTAAAAGGTCACTTATAGTGGTTGGAAATATTGAGACAGGTAGTAAAAGGGTTACTAATGCACACAGTCCTTTGGTGTCTGAGGGCAATCGATCGTATAACTTATTTTCCCCACACCACCACCATATGTCGCTTCGAGATTGTGGGGTAAAGATAGGCCCAACAGGTATTATTGTAAGACACCAATCTCTTGGTGTCCCTTCCCCGAGTAGTTCCTTTCTTCCCGTTATATTAATACATGTAAAATTTCCTTGTGCTACTTTACTGGAGAAAACAGGTTTCCAACTTTCTGGTCCTGTTAGAGGATATGTTAAATCCCACTTTTTGCAACGATTGTCTGGATATGTTTTGTTCATTACTTCTACAACACATTCATCCGTTATAACTGCGGGTATTACTTGTAATAGTGGTCGTGGTCCCAAGCAAACTACACAGTCTTGTTGAGTGGCATTAGCTGCTTGTTCTGCTAGGAGAAGCCAATTATTGTATTTACCAGTTATTCCTGTTGTTACTCTAAACCACTCATCAGAAGGTTGACTTTCATCCAATACTCTAACTAGTATACCCTTGTCACTTAAATTTTTGATTGTTTCAGTTTTATTTGATTTAGGTTCTAGTAGTTGACATATTCGAAATGGAAAATAAGGTGGATTAGTAGTATAAGGCCATAAAAGAAATACCCAACATTTTTCTCCTCTCTCTTGTTGATCGGTATGGTACATTTCAGGGGTGTTTGGTGGCCACAAGTCCAATTTGGTAAGATTGATGTATATTTCAAATGCAAGACCTTGAGTGGAGGGATTGGTCATCACAAAAGAGATTATTTGTCTATGGTGTATCGCAGCAGGGTTAGTAGTCCACGTTTTCCAATCAAAACCCACTGGGTCCGCTACCAAAGAGTCCCACTTTAATTTATTAGTTATATACCATGGATATGGTAGATAATTGCTCGCTTTGTGTCCCTTATGGTTAAGGACAGTAATTGGTATTGTGGCCACCGAAACAGTATTAGCTCTTACACACACTGTTGGTATAGTACGAAGGTGTAATTCTTCTATCCCGTTGCCAGTATCATTGCATCGGTCGGAGTCAAATATGTGTCTGGACGTTCCTTTTGGTGCAGCTCTCGCCCTCCTGGGTATAGCCCCCTGTTGTTTCTCTATACCTTTTTTCCACATTACCACCCATACTGTTGCTATGAACATTACACAAAGTATTATCAAGCCCGTTCTTTGACATGGTTTATAGCCCTTATAATTCATTTCTGCCAACCTTTTCCCCTTACTGCCTCTTCTAGGATTGGTGTCTGTAAAGTGTTCTTCACTGACTTTCGGGTCTACCCAGATTCTATACGTCTGAGTCCACCCTATTATCAGACTTTTGCTCACCTTTCCCGTCGGCAGGGTTTGCAGAAATGACCTTTTTACAATGTGACTGATGTATCCAAGTACCCCTCTCTGTTATTTTAACAGCCGTCGGTGTCGTCAGGATCACTTGGTAGGGCCCTTCCCACTTCGGTGAGTGCCAATGCTTCCGTTTTATGCTCTTTACTAGCACCCAGTCTCCGGGCTCCACCTGTAGGGGTTCCTGCTGAGAAATAGGGAGTTTGTCATCAGGAGTACTTTGTTTCTGTGTTTCTAACATTTTTCTCATGTAGTCCGCTAGTGTCATGTCTTCCTCTGTTTCCCATTGGTTTTGAAAGTAAGGTAATCTATATGGTCTTCCAAACAGGGTTTCATAAGGGGTTAAACCAGTTGTGCTAGTAATATTGATGTATAGTTTTACTAACTCTAAACATTGTGTCCATGGTCGATGTGTTTCTTCCATACACTTTTTTAGTCTATTTTTTATAGTTCCATTCATTCGTTCCACTAATCCTGCACTCTGTGGATGATAACTGCAGTGATTTTTCAAATTAATGTGAAACATTTTTCCTATATTAGTTACCATCTGATTTACAAAATGAGTCCCGTTATCGCTGTATATTTTTTCAGGTATTCCATAGCGTGGAATAATATCTTTACATAAGGCTTTTGCTACTGTCAATGCATCTGGATGTTTGGTTGGAAATAGTTCTATCCATTTAGAGAATGCATCTATAATGACTAAACAGTATTCCTTTCCTTCACTTTTACTGAGTTGGATAAAATCCATGTGTATTGTTTGGAATGGGTATTGTGGTTTTGGAAACTGCCCACGTTTTGGTCTTAAATTACCTTGCGCGTTATGTTTTGCACATATCAAACATGCTCTACAAAAGTTTTTTGAATATAGGTTAAACCCATATGTGGTGAAATTTTTTTGTACCAGTCCTACCATCCCTCCTGTTGAGACATGTGATTGCCCATGGCTCAATATTGCAGCCCATTTATACATATTCTTTGGTAGGATTGGTTTCCCCCGGGGTCACACATAAATTTTGTTTTGTTTTGTAGCCCCATGCTTTATCCATGTGTCTATCTCATGTGGTGTGCTTTGTTGTTGCATGTCAATGAGAATGTCAGAAGTTATCAGTTGGTCTTGGTCTGTAAACAAAACTTGTATACTTTGTTCAGCGGCTTGTTTCGCTATGCGGTCAGCGAAGGCATTACCGAGTGAAATTGTGTCTTTGGAATTTGTGTGTGCTGCACATTTACATACAGCTAATGTAGCAGGTAGATGGACAGCTTTTAACAATTCTTTTAGTAATTGAGCGTGAGTCACTGGTTTCCCAGTAGATGTGACCATTCCTCGGTTATGCCAATACTGAGCAAATGTGTGAACTGTAGCAAATGCATATTGACTGTCAGTATAAATGGTGACATCTTTCCCTTTCATTAATTTACATGCCTCAGTCAGAGCGACAATCTCGGCAGCTTGTGCTGAAAAAGTTGATGGCAAGTGTCCAGCTTTAAGTACAGTGTCTATTGTTACTACAGCATAACCCGTTAGTGTTTTACCCAAATCATTTTTCCTTGAAGAGCCATCAACGAACACTACCTCTCCCTGAGACAAAGGTTGGTCGCTTAAATCTAACCTAGATTTAGCTGTGTGTTCTGCTAGTGCTTGGCAGTCGTGTTGCTCTCCCTCATCAGGTAAGGGTAGCAATGTGGCTGGGTTCAATGTGGTGCATCGTTCGATGGTGAGGTGTGGCTGTGACAGCAGCGTGGCCATGCAGGAGAGGTGCCTTGCAGGTGATAAAAAGATCATGTTAGTTTGCAGTAGTAAAGCCGCTACTGCGTGTGGGACCTTAAGGGTCAATGGGTGGAATAGAACTATTCCGGCACTGACTTCTACTGCCATTGACGCTGCTATCACCGCTCTCACACAATGTGGTAATGCGCAAGCTACATTATCTAATTTGGAAGAAAAATAAGCTATTGGTCTCAATTTATCTCCATGTTGTTGACTTAAAACAGAAGTCATGTATTTGTCTTTGCAGTCCACCATCTGTATAAACGGTTTACTATAATTTGGCAAGGCTAAAGCTAAACTGGAGGTCAGTGCTTGTTTAATATCACAAAAAGCTTTCTCTGCATCTGACGTCCAGTTCAGTGGTGATGTCATTTTTAGGTCTTCAGAGTAAATTAAAGCTGTGAGTGGGGAAGTAATTTCCGCGTAGTTTGGAACCCAACTTCTACAATAATTGGTCAAGCCTAAGAATGACATCATTTGTTTCTTAGTAATTGGTTTTGGCGCCTGTAGGACTGCTGTTTTTCGTTCTTCTAGAATAGTTCTGCCACCTGCACTAAGGTGGTGGCCTAGATATTTGACCTGTGGTTTCCATAATTGTAGTTTGTTTTTACTGACTTTGTGCCCCTCCTGAGCTAGGTGTTTAAAAAGGGCCACAGTGTCTTCTTTGCATACTTCTAGACTCGGAGAAGCCACTAATATATCGTCAACATAGAGTAGTATTTGACTTCCCCCAGGTGGTTGAAATTTGGACATGCTAGCATGCATGGCTTGTGAATATATAGTAGGGCTTTCGCAGTAGCCCTGGGGAAGTCTAGTATAGGTGTATCGTTTCCCCCTGAATGTGAAAGCAAACCAAAATTGGCTGTCTTTGTCAATGGGAATGGAGAAAAAGGCATTACTAATGTCAACCACAGTAAATATTTGTGCATCTGATCTTAAAGAATTCAGCAATGTGTGTGGGTCAGGAACACATGGAGCCCGTTGTGTTACTGCAGCATTTACTGCCTGCAGATCCTGTACCATCCTCCATCCCGTTGAAGGAGCTTGCTTTTTCACTGGGAATATTGGTGTGTTGCAGGGGGAATCGTCACATTCTATAATAACCCCTGCTCGTTGTAAATCATGTATTACTGGTGTTATGCCTTCTAGTGCATCAGGTTTAAGTGGATATTGTCGTATGCAGGGTCGATATTCTGTTTTGGGTCTGATTTGTACTGGCAATATTCCTTTTATCAGTCCAACATCAGACGGTCCTTGTGACCACAATGATTGAGGTACTTGAGCTAGTTGTGATTCATCTTCTTCAGTTAGTAGAAGATGTCACTGGTGTCCGGAGTCTATACGTACTCCAGCCTTGGTCTGTATTGTCCAATACAGCCATTTCCTAGTCAAGCCTGTGTGAGCGCTATGTTCCAATTGGTCGCCCATGTCTGTCCAATCCGTTGCACTGTCACCCTCTTGAACTATGTTACCCAACGACTTCCAACCCCTCTCCTTGTTTTTATACAATGAGATGTGAGGTGGGTACCATCCCCGGAGCATGGCTCTGAGTGGGGTGGGTAAGGTGACCTCTGCCACCACGTTACCTTGCCCGTCCGAGTAAACGCAAGAAATTGTTATGGTTGTTGGGGTGAGTTGTGACAGTTTCTTTTCATATGTTGGATCAGGCCCAGGAGTGTTTTTGTACCACATGGTGACGTGTAGTTCATCAGAGGGCATGGGTTCCACACCTGTCATGATAGGTTGACAGTGTCCCACTTGTCCTCCTACCTTTAGCAATTCAGTTCCCACCTTATGAGGTTCTTGGTCAGATATGTCGAGTGTGTAGTAAAAATTTGGAACGCGTCTTCCCTCTAGGGGGAAAAGGTCACCTCGTTGTAGCTCGGCTCTGCGTTTGATGACCAGTCTCCCCTCAGGAGTGGAGACGAGCGCCAAACCTAGATTGAGTAAGCCATCTCTTCCCAACAAATTAACAGGACATTCTGGCATAAAAAGGATGGACATTTTGCATGATATACCTTTAGGATCTCTTACCCAAACTGGTTTAGAAACAGTGACTACAGTTTTACCCCCATTAGCTGATCGTACAATTACTACCTCATCACTTAGTTCACTATAGGGTATGTGTTCCTTACATGTAGTTCTGCATGCTCCAGAGTCACAGAGGAATGTGATTTCTTTCCCATTTACCATTAAGACTATTTCTAGTCTTTCTTGATTTAAAGAAAAAATTTCTTCCAAATTTAAATCCACATGAGTTTCATCCTCTGTGGACTTTGGACCATGCAGTTTCTGTTCCAGTCATGCTGTGTTATCTTTTGGCCCTGAACGACAGTCTTTGGCAATATGCCCAGGCTTCCCGCAAGACCAGCAGCCTGCTCCCCATTGGTTACGTGGTGTCCACCCTCGTCCCTGGATACCTCCTCTCCTTCCTACTCTGCCCTTTTGGAAGTGTCCTCTCTGTCTCCCTCTACCTCGGCTGTCCTGGTAAAATGTTTCCGCGTCAGTCCCGATACTTCCCCAAAAGGTGTCCGGTTTCTTTGTAAGTTTATCTTTTATTTTTTTAGTTCTTATTAATTTGTCGATGTGAACGGCGTGATCAATGTACTCATCCAAGCTCCTAGTGGGCATTCCTATCATATGTTTATCTACCCAACTGCGCACACAGTCTTTTGATCCATTATGCAAAGCATTTTTTAATTGCTGATGGTACACCCCCCCCATCAGCCCCGTCATCTCTAAGACCGCTATGCAGTTTAAAAACAGCTTCCATTCTTAGTTTATAATCCTCAAACTTCTCATTCTCCTCTTGTTTAACTCTCCCAATTTCAGTGTAATTTGCTCTCTTTCTGTACCTTTCCCGTATTCTTCCCAATAAGTCATTTGTTTTATTTCTCAATTCTGTGTCATCGTGTTTTAGAAGGTCTCCTGTAACCCTTAAAGGAGACCAGTTACCTTTTACATGGTGCCAATCGTGTCCCATTGCTTGCATATATATCTGCTGTACCTCTCTCCCATTTAAGTGATAAGAATGTCTTATTCCTTCCATATCTTCTTCGAATTTTTGCATATCCTCCTTATAGGAAGTGACGCCCTCCACCACTCTTTTTATATCGTCCTGCGTCCAGGTCCGATATACCAAGAGGGTTGTAGACTGTTCACCTGAGTCCACATTAGGGTTGGCCACCTCTATAAGGGGATATTGATTTGCTTCAGTTACTGCCAATTTTTGCGGTTCGGAGGAATTGTCAAACACTTCACCCCATTTTTTAGACCAATTTTGTACTTTCCCCCGAGATCTAGTATTTGGTGTGGGAGTGCTACAGTTAGGGTCATAAGCAGGGGGATTTTCCAATTTGTCTAAATTAGGATATATATGTGGGATTGCAGGAGCAGAGGGAAGGTGCGGCAAATTCATCGCCCCTTCTGCTTCTGCTCCTTCTTTATAAGCTTCGCTCACCCCTCCCTTACGGCTCCCTCTGATTACTGACTCATCGTCCTCCGTGCGATGAAACAGAATGGTGTTATCAGTTTTTTCAACAGTGAATCCCCCCTCCTCCTTGCTCTTTGCTCCAGCCTGCCTGCCTTTTCTCTCTCCCTCTTCTCTTTTCCCAGCTATTTTAATCCAATGCATTAAAGCTTCAACCCCTTCTTTCTTCATTTGCTTTTCCTTATTCTTACATCCCAGTTTAATGGCTCCCAGTAACTCTATTAAATTTTTTACCCTCAGTTGCCCGTCGAATTTATATTTCGTTATCCATTTATTTAACGGTTCGACGTAAGCCTTATTTACTTGCTCTACATACTTCCAGTCCTTACATTTTAGTTTCTCTTTTGGTTCAGGTTTACTGGACCCCTTACCCATTTTTAAGTAAAATTTCGACCAGTGTGCTCGTACCTAGGGTAACCTAAGACACTGGTAACTGATCACAGGACAGTGTATAAAAATTCCTCTCGTGGTGTTTTCCACTTCGACCCCAAATGCTTTGGGGTGGGAAAACCTTGCGTTTGCTTCCACGAGAGGCCACTGTTTGCCCCCTGTGAGTTTTATATGGAGTGTCAATCAAGTGACTTTCACTCCCTCTCATTCACACATTCACACCTGCGCGCACGCTCATACACCTGTATGAGTATTATTGAACGTTCTTTTTACAAGCAGAGGAGTCCGCTTCCCCACAGAATTTAACTGCCACCCGGCAGAGGAGTCTGCACCTCCCCACGGAACTTAAAAACTGCCCTTTTACCTGCCAGAGTCTAGAATACCCAGGGTTTTGCTTAAGTAACCTCTTGTTACCCCAGTTACCTCTTGTAACTTCTTATTATGTAACCTCTTGTTACCAAATCATTCATACCATTTTAAATAAGAGTCAACTTACCCCGTGTCTTCTCTCAATTTCAGGATCCCATTCAACCTACGGATCCCAGCCGACAGTCGGTTTCTCCCAGTCCCAAAAAGGGTCTTTCTGACCGTGGCCACGGTTTTCCTGGTGATTTTCCGCTCCGTCTGCTGGTGATCTTTCGGTATCTTGGGATCCGGCTCGAAGGACCAATTAAATGTTAGGTTTATCTGTCAGTATAACATTTACTAAACAAAGAGAAGAAAGACACAAAGCATTTGAGTCCGTTTTACTTGCAAGGAGAGCGAATGGAAGTCACGCCTTACAACAGGCCTCCAAAAGCTCTGGCGTCCTTCATCGCATCTCCTTCTTTTATTTGGTAGGTTCATTAGGGTTCACATAAAATCACACCATATTAGTTAATAATTGTGTATTACACGTAGTCTAATGCATTGATCTTTTGGTCGAGTCATGGTGACATGGTGACATGTTCATCTTCGTCTGTAGATTCTTCAGGTGATTGGACTCTGGTTCATCATGGTCTGCTTGTTGTTGGTCCTCAGGTCGTGGTCATGCAGTCCTGCAAACTTAAAACCTTTGCTTTGAGGTTTGTTAATGATTAAGAGTTGTCAGTAATATTCCAAGGATTAATACATATTCGTGCTTAAAGGATATGAATAAAAGAAGTAATTACATGATAACATATATACATTTTTCCAACAACTTCTGACTTTTGTTGTTTTTTAAATCAGTTTTGTCAGTTATTTCCCTTTTTAACTTCTGACTTGTTTTTTTTTAACTTTGTCATTTTTTCCACTTATTCAACTAAGTTGGAATTGTAAAATGCTCAAAAAACTACAAAAGTCGAAAAAAAATTAAAAGTCCGAAGTATAAAGGTTAAAAAAATGACAAAAATGACAAAAGTCAGAAGAGAAAAAGTGAAAAAAATGATTAAGTTGAAAAAAAACATGTCAGTTTTGTCAGTTTTTCCACTTTTTTTACTTCTGATTTTTGTTGTTTTTTAAATCAGTTTTGTCAGTTATTTCCCTTTTTCACTTCTGACTTGTTTTTTTTTTTCTTTGTCATTTTTTTCGCTTATTCAACTAAGTTGGAATTGTAAAATGCTCAAAAATCTACAAAGTCGAAAAAAAAAAAAAAAGTCCGAAGTAAAAAGGTAAAAAAAATGTAAAAAAATGACAAAAGTCAGAAGCGAAAAAGTGAAAAAAATGATTAAGTTGAAAAAAAACATGTCAGTTTTGTCAGTTTTTCCACTTTTTTAACTTCTGACTTTTGTTGTTTTTTAAATCAGTTTTGTCAGTTATTTCCCTTTTTCAATTCTGACTTGTTTTTTTTTAACTTTGTCATTTTTTCCGCTTATTCAACTAAGTTGGAATTGTAAAATGCTCAAAAATCTACAAAGTCGAAAAAAAATTAAAAGTCCGAAGTAAAAAGGTTAAAAAAATGACAAAAAATGACAAAAGTCAGAAGAGAAAAAGTGAAAAAAATGACAAAGTCGAAAAAAAACATGTCAGTTTTGTCAGTTTTTCCACTTTTTTTACTTCTGATTTTTGTTGTTTTTTAAATCAGTTTTGTCAGTTATTTCCCTTTTTCACTTCTGACTTGTTTTTTTTTTTCTTTGTCATTTTTTTCGCTTATTCAACTAAGTTGGAATTGTAAAATGCTCAAAAATCTACAAAGTCGAAAAAAAAAAAAAAAAGTCCGAAGTAAAAAGGTTAAAAAAATGTAAAAAAATGACAAAAGTCAGAAGCGAAAAAGTGAAAAAAATGATTAAGTTGAAAAAAAACATGTCAGTTTTGTTAGTTTTTCCACTTTTTTAACTTCTGACTTTTGTTGTTTTTTAAATCAGATTTGTCAGTTATTTCCCTTTTTCACTTCTGACTTGTTTTTTTTTAACTTTGTCATTTTTTCCGCTTATTCAACTAAGTTGGAATTGTAAAATGCTCAAAAATCTACAAAGTCGAAAAAAAATTAAAAGTCCGAAGTAAAAAGGTTAAAAAAATGACAAAAAATGACAAAAGTCAGAAGAGAAAAAGTGAAAAAAATGATTAAGTTGAAAAAAAACATGTCAGTTTTGTCAGTTTTTCCACTTTTTTTACTTCTGATTTTTGTTGTTTTTTAAATCAGTTTTGTCAGTTATTTCCCTTTTTCACTTCTGACTTGTTTTTTTTTTTCTTTGTCATTTTTTTCGCTTATTCAACTAAGTTGGAATTGTAAAATGCTCAAAAATCTACAAAGTCGAAAAAAAAAAAAAAAAGTCCGAAGTAAAAAAGGTAAAAAAAATGTAAAAAAATGACAAAAGTCAGAAGCGAAAAAGTGAAAAAAATGATTAAGTTGAAAAAAAACATGTCAGTTTTGTCAGTTTTTCCACTTTTTTAACTTCTGACTTTTGTTGTTTTTGAAATCAGTTTTGTCAGTTATTTCCCTTTTTCAATTCTGACTTGTTTTTTTTTAACTTTGTCATTTTTTCCGCTTATTCAACTAAGTTGGAATTGTAAAATGCTCAAAAATCTACAAAGTCGAAAAAAAATTAAAAGTCCGAAGTAAAAAGGTTAAAAAAATGACAAAAAATGACAAAAGTCAGAAGAGAAAAAGTGAAAAAAATGACAAAGTCGAAAAAAAACATGTCAGTTTTGTCAGTTTTTCCACTTTTTTTACTTCTAATTTTTGTTGTTTTTTAAATCAGTTTTGTCAGTTATTTCCCTTTTTCACTTCTGACTTGTTTTTTTTTTTCTTTGTCATTTTTTTCGCTTATTCAACTAAGTTGGAATTGTAAAATGCTCAAAAATCTACAAAGTCGAAAAAAAAAAAAAAAAGTCCAAAATAAAAAGGTGAAAAAAATGACAAAAAATGACAAAAGTCAGAAGAGAAAAAGTGAAAAAAAATGACAAAGTCGAAAAAAAACATGTCAGTTTTGTCAGTTTTTCCACTTTTTTTACTTCTGACTTTTGTTGTTTTTTAAATCAGTTTTGTCAGTTATTTCCCTTTTTCACTTCTGACTTGTTTTTTTTTTTCTTTGTCATTTTTTTCAGCTTATTCAACTAAGTTGGAATTGTAAAATGCTCAAAAATCTACAAAGTCGAAAAAAAAAAAAAAAAGTCCGAAGTAAAAAAGGTAAAAAAAATGTAAAAAAATGACAAAAGTCAGAAGCGAAAAAGTGAAAAAAATGATTAAGTTGAAAAAAAACATGTCAGTTTTGTCAGTTTTTCCACTTTTTTAACTTCTGACTTTTGTTGTTTTTTAAATCAGTTTTGTCAGTTATTTCCCTTTTTCAATTCTGACTTGTTTTTTTTTAACTTTGTCATTTTTTCCGCTTATTCAACTAAGTTGGAATTGTAAAATGCTCAAAAATCTACAAAGTCGAAAAAAAATTAAAAGTCCGAAGTAAAAAGGTTAAAAAAATGACAAAAAATGACAAAAGTCAGAAGAGAAAAAGTGAAAAAAATGACAAAGTCGAAAAAAAACATGTCAGTTTTGTCAGTTTTTCCACTTTTTTTACTTCTGATTTTTGTTGTTTTTTAAATCAGTTTTGTCAGTTATTTCCCTTTTTCACTTCTGACTTGTTTTTTTTTTTCTTTGTCATTTTTTTCGCTTATTCAACTAAGTTGGAATTGTAAAATGCTCAAAAATCTACAAAGTCGAAAAAAAAAAAAAAAAGTCCGAAGTAAAAAGGTTAAAAAAATGTAAAAAAATGACAAAAGTCAGAAGCGAAAAAGTGAAAAAAATGATTAAGTTGAAAAAAAACATGTCAGTTTTGTCAGTTTTTCCTTTTTTTTAACTTCTGACTTTTGTTGTTTTTTAAATCAGATTTGTCAGTTATTTCCCTTTTTCACTTCTGACTTGTTTTTTTTTAACTTTGTCATTTTTTCCGCTTATTCAACTAAGTTGGAATTGTAAAATGCTCAAAAATCTACAAAGTCGAAAAAAAATTAAAAGTCCAAAGTAAAAAGGTGAAAAAAATGACAAAAAATGACAAAAGTCAGAAGAGAAAAAGTGAAAAAAATGACAAAGTCGAAAAAAAACATGTCAGTTTTGTCAGTTTTTCCACTTTTTTACTTCTGACTTTTGTTGTTTTTTAAATCAGTTTTGTCAGTTATTTCCCTTTTCACTTCTGACTTGTTTTTTTTTTTCTTTGTCATTTTTTTCGCTTATTCAACTAAGTTGGAATTGTAAAATGCTCAAAAATCTACAAAGTCGAAAAAAAAAAAAAAAGTCCGAAGTAAAAAGGTTAAAAAAATGTAAAAAAATGACAAAAGTCAGAAGCGAAAAAGTGAAAAAAATGATTAAGTTGAAAAAAAACATGTCAGTTTTGTCAGTTTTTCCACTTTTTTAACTTCTGACTTTTGTTGTTTTTTAAATCAGATTTGTCAGTTATTTCCCTTTTTCACTTCTGACTTGTTTTTTTTTAACTTTGTCATTTTTTCCGCTTATTCAACTAAGTTGGAATTGTAAAATGCTCAAAAATCTACAAAGTCGAAAAAAAATTAAAAAGTCCGAAGTAAAAAGGTTAAAAAAATGACAAAAAATGACAAAAGTCAGAAGAGAAAAAGTGAAAAAAATGATTAAGTTGAAAAAAAACATGTCAGTTTTGTCAGTTTTTCCACTTTTTTTACTTCTGATTTTTGTTGTTTTTTAAATCAGTTTTGTCAGTTATTTCCCTTTTTCACTTCTGACTTGTTTTTTTTTTCTTTGTAATTTTTTCGCTTATTCAACTAAGTTGGAATTGTAAAATGCTCAAAAATCTACAAAGTCGAAAAAAAAAAAAAAAAGTCCGAAGTAAAAAGGTAAAAAAAATGTAAAAAAATGACAAGTCAGAAGCGAAAAAAGTGAAAAAAATGATTAAGTTGAAAAAAAACATGTCAGTTTTGTCAGTTTTTCCACTTTTTTAACTTCTGACTTTTGTTGTTTTTTAAATCAGTTTTGTCAGTTATTTCCCTTTTTCAATTCTGACTTGTTTTTTTTTAACTTTGTCATTTTTTCCACTTATTCAACTAAGTTGGAATTGTAAAATGCTCAAAAAACTACAAAAGTCGAAAAAAAATTAAAAGTCCGAAGTAAAAAGGTTAAAAAAATGACAAAAATGACAAAAGTCAGAAGAGAAAAAGTGAAAAAAATGATTAAGTTGAAAAAAAACATGTCAGTTTTGTCAGTTTTTCCACTTTTTTTACTTCTGATTTTTGTTGTTTTTTAAATCAGTTTTGTCAGTTATTTCCCTTTTTCACTTCTGACTTGTTTTTTTTTTCTTTGTCATTTTTTTCGCTTATTCAACTAAGTTGGAATTGTAAAATGCTCAAAAATCTACAAAGTCGAAAAAAAAAAAAAAAGTCCGAAGTAAAAAGGTAAAAAAATGTAAAAAAATGACAAAAGTCAGAAGCGAAAAAGTGAAAAAAATGATTAAGTTGAAAAAAAACATGTCAGTTTTGTCAGTTTTTCCACTTTTTTAACTTCTGACTTTTGTTGTTTTTTAAATCAGTTTTGTCAGTTATTTCCCTTTTTCAATTCTGACTTGTTTTTTTTTAACTTTGTCATTTTTTCCGCTTATTCAACTAAGTTGGAATTGTAAAATGCTCAAAAATCTACAAAGTCGAAAAAAAATTAAAAGTCCGAAGTAAAAAGGTTAAAAAAATGACAAAAAATGACAAAAGTCAGAAGAGAAAAAGTGAAAAAAATGACAAAGTCGAAAAAAAACATGTCAGTTTTGTCAGTTTTTCCACTTTTTTTACTTCTGATTTTTGTTGTTTTTTAAATCAGTTTTGTCAGTTATTTCCCTTTTTCACTTCTGACTTGTTTTTTTTTTTCTTTGTCATTTTTTTCGCTTATTCAACTAAGTTGGAATTGTAAAATGCTCAAAAATCTACAAAGTCGAAAAAAAAAAAAAAAGTCCGAAGTAAAAAGGTTAAAAAAATGTAAAAAAATGACAAAAGTCAGAAGCGAAAAAGTGAAAAAAATGATTAAGTTGAAAAAAAACATGTCAGTTTTGTCAGTTTTTCCACTTTTTTAACTTCTGACTTTTGTTGTTTTTTAAATCAGATTTGTCAGTTATTTCCCTTTTTCACTTCTGACTTGTTTTTTTTTAACTTTGTCATTTTTTCCGCTTATTCAACTAAGTTGGAATTGTAAAATGCTCAAAAATCTACAAAGTCGAAAAAAAATTAAAAGTCCGAAGTAAAAAGGTTAAAAAAATGACAAAAAATGACAAAAGTCAGAAGAGAAAAAGTGAAAAAAATGATTAAGTCGAAAAAAAACATGTCAGTTTTGTCAGTTTTTCCACTTTTTTTACTTCTGATTTTTGTTGTTTTTTAAATCAGTTTTGTCAGTTATTTCCCTTTTTCACTTCTGACTTGTTTTTTTTTTTCTTTGTCATTTTTTTCGCTTATTCAACTAAGTTGGAATTGTAAAATGCTCAAAAATCTACAAAGTCGAAAAAAAAAAAAAAAGTCCGAAGTAAAAAGGTAAAAAAATGTAAAAAAATGACAAAAGTCAGAAGCGAAAAAGTGAAAAAAATGATTAAGTTGAAAAAAAACATGTCAGTTTTGTCAGTTTTTCCACTTTTTTAACTTCTGACTTTTGTTGTTTTTTAAATCAGTTTTGTCAGTTATTTCCCTTTTTCAATTCTGACTTGTTTTTTTTTAACTTTGTCATTTTTTCCGCTTATTCAACTAAGTTGGAATTGTAAAATGCTCAAAAATCTACAAAGTCGAAAAAAAATTAAAAGTCCGAAGTAAAAAGGTTAAAAAAATGACAAAAAATGACAAAAGTCAGAAGAGAAAAAGTGAAAAAAATGACAAAGTCGAAAAAAAACATGTCAGTTTTGTCAGTTTTTCCACTTTTTTTACTTCTGATTTTTGTTGTTTTTTAAATCAGTTTTGTCAGTTATTTCCCTTTTTCACTTCTGACTTGTTTTTTTTTAACTTTGTCATTTTTTCTACTTATTCAACTAAGTTGGAATTGTAAAATGCTCAAAAATCTACAAAGTCGGAAAAAAAATTAAAAGTCCGAAGTAAAAAGGTTAAAAAAATGACAAAAAATTACAAAAGTCAGAAGAGAAAAGTGAAAGAAATGACAAAAATTCGAAAAAAAACATGTCAGTTTTGTCAGTTTTTCCACTTTTTTAACTTCTGACTTTTGTTGTTTTTTAAATCAGATTTTTCAGTTATTTCCCTTTTTCACTTCTGACTTGTTTTTTTTAACTTTGTAATTTTTTCCACTTATTCAACTAACTTGGAATTGTAAAATGCTAAAAATCTACAAAGTCGAAAAAAAATTAAAAGTCCAAAGTAAAAAGGTTAAAAAAATGACAAAAAATGACAAAAGTCAGAAGAGAAAAAGTGAAAAAAAATGACAAAGTCGAAAAAAACATGTCAGTTTTGTCAGTTATTTCCCTTTTTAACTTCTGACTTGTTTTTTTTTTAACTTTGTCATTTTTTTCACTTATTCAACTAAGTTGGAATTGTAAAATGCTCAAAAAACTACAAAGTCGAAAAAAAATTAAAAGTCCGAAGTAAAAAGAATAAAAAAATGACAAAAAATGACAAAAGTCAGAAGAGAAAAAGTGAAAAAAATGATTAAGTTGAAAAAAAACATGTCAGTTTTGTCAGTTTTTCCACTTTTTTTAACTTCTGACTTTTTTTGTTTTTTAAATCAGTTTTGTCAGTTATTTCCCTTTTTCAATTCTGACTTGTTTTTTTTTAACTTTGTCATTTTTTCCGCTTATTCAACTAAGTTGGAATTGTAAAATGCTCAAAAATCTACAAAGTCGAAAAAAAATTAAAAGTCCGAAGTAAAAAGGTTAAAAAAATGACAAAAAATGACAAAAGTCAGAAGAGAAAAAGTGAAAAAAATGACAAAGTCGAAAAAAAACATGTCAGTTTTGTCAGTTTTTCCACTTTTTTTACTTCTGATTTTTGTTGTTTTTTAAATCAGTTTTGTCAGTTATTTCCCTTTTTCACTTCTGACTTGTTTTTTTTTTCTTTGTCATTTTTTTCGCTTATTCAACTAAGTTGGAATTGTAAAATGCTCAAAAATCTACAAAGTCGAAAAAAAAAAAAAAAGTCCGAAGTAAAAAGGTTAAAAAAATGTAAAAAAAAAGACAAAAGTCAGAAGCGAAAAAGTGAAAAAAAATGATTAAGTTGAAAAAAAACATGTCAGTTTTGTCAGTTTTTCCACTTTTTTAACTTCTGACTTTTGTTGTTTTTTAAATCAGATTTGTCAGTTATTTCCCTTTTTCACTTCTGACTTGTTTTTTTTTAACTTTGTCATTTTTTCCGCTTATTCAACTAAGTTGGAATTGTAAAATGCTCAAAAATCTACAAAGTCGAAAAAAAAAAAAAAGTCCGAAGTAAAAAGGTAAAAAAAAATGACAAAAAATGACAAAAGTCAGAAGAGAAAAAGTGAAAAAAATGACAAAGTCGAAAAAAAACATGTCAGTTTTGTCAGTTTTTCCACTTTTTTTACTTCTGTTTTTTGTTGTTTTTTAAATCAGTTTTGTCAGTTATTTCCCTTTTTCACTTCTGACTTGTTTTTTTTTAACTTTGTCATTTTTTCAACTTATTCAACTAAGTTGGAATTGTAAAATGCTCAAAAATCTACAAAGTCGGAAAAAAAATTAAAAGTCCGAAGTAAAAAGGTTAAAAAAATGACAAAAAATTACAAAAGTCAGAAGAGAAAAAGTGAAAGAAATGACAAAAATTCGAAAAAAAACATGTCAGTTTTGTCAGTTTTTCCACTTTTTTAACTTCTGACTTTTGTTGTTTTTTAAATCAGATTTTTCAGTTATTTCCCTTTTTCACTTCTGACTTGTTTTTTTTAACTTTGTCATTTTTTCCACTTATTCAACTAACTTGGAATTGTAAAATGCTAAAAATCTACAAAGTCGAAAAAAAATTAAAAGTCCAAAGTAAAAAGGTTAAAAAAATGACAAAAAATGACAAAAGTCAGAAGAGAAAAAGTGAAAAAAATGACAAAGTCGAAAAAAAAACATGTCAGTTTTGTCAGTTATTTCCCTTTTTAACTTCTGACTTGTTTTTTTTTTAACTTTGTCATTTTTTTCACTTATTCAACTAAGTTGGAATTGTAAAATGCTCAAAAAACTACAAAGTCGAAAAAAAATTAAAAGTCCGAAGTAAAAAGAATAAAAAAATGACAAAAAATGACAAAAGTCAGAAGAGAAAAAGTGAAAAAAATGATTAAGTTGAAAAAAAACATGTCAGTTTTGTCAGTTTTTCCACTTTTTTAACTTCTGACTTTTTTTGTTTTTTAAATCAGTTTTGTCAGTTATTTCCCTTTTTCAATTCTGACTTGTTTTTTTTTAACTTTGTCATTTTTTTCCGCTTATTCAACTAAGTTGGAATTGTAAAATGCTCAAAAATCTACAAAGTCGAAAAAAAATTAAAAGTCCGAAGTAAAAAGGTTAAAAAAATGACAAAAAATGACAAAAGTCAGAAGAGAAAAAGTGAAAAAAATGACAAAGTCGAAAAAAAACATGTCAGTTTTGTCAGTTTTTCCACTTTTTTTACTTCTGATTTTTGTTGTTTTTTTAAATCAGTTTTGTCAGTTATTTCCCTTTTTCACTTCTGACTTGTTTTTTTTTTTCTTTGTCATTTTTTTCGCTTATTCAACTAAGTTGGAATTGTAAAATGCTCAAAAATCTACAAAGTCGAAAAAAAAAAAAAAAAGTCCGAAGTAAAAAGGTTAAAAAAATGTAAAAAAAAAGACAAAAGTCAGAAGCGAAAAGTGAAAAAAATGATTAAGTTGAAAAAAAACATGTCAGTTTTGTCAGTTTTTCCACTTTTTTAACTTCTGACTTTTGTTGTTTTTTAAATCAGATTTGTCAGTAATTTCCCTTTTTCACTTCTGACTTGTTTTTTTTTAACTTTGTCATTTTTTTCCGCTTATTCAACTAAGTTGGAATTGTAAAATGCTCAAAAATCTACAAAGTCGAAAAAAAATTAAAAGTCCGAAGTAAAAAGGTTAAAAAAATGACAAAAAATGACAAAAGTCAGAAGAGAAAAAGTGAAAAAAATGATTAAGTTGAAAAAAAACATGTCAGTTTTGTCAGTTTTTCCACTTTTTTTACTTCTGATTTTTGTTGTTTTTAAATCAGTTTTGTCAGTTATTTCCCTTTTTCACTTCTGACTTGTTTTTTTTTTTCTTTGTCATTTTTTTTCGCTTATTCAACTAAGTTGGAATTGTAAAATGCTCAAAATCTACAAAGTCGAAAAAAAAAAAAAAAAAGTCCGAAGTAAAAAGGTAAAAAAAATGTAAAAAAAATGACAAAAGTCAGAAGCGAAAAAGTGAAAAAAATGATTAAGTTGAAAAAAAACATGTCAGTTTTGTCAGTTTTTTCCACTTTTTTAACTTCTGACTTTTGTTGTTTTTTAAATCAGTTTTGTCA
>NW_021630008.1:0-30061 GCF_900700375.1 Denticeps clupeoides | reverse complement strand
GCGGGAGTTTTCACTCTTTGATATGTTTTCAAGCCCCTTTGGCTTAAAGTTCAAAATTTTCAAGCAGAGTTTGTGTACAGACAAACCAGCTGAAGAATGCCCAATCTTGTCTGATCTCAGAAGCTAAGAAGGCTTGGGCCTGGTTAGTACTTGGATAGGAGACTACCTGGGAATACCAGGTGCTGTAAGCTTTAACTATTGAAAAACTTTTAAAATGAAAGTATTTACATCGCTTTGTTAGCTTTTTTTGCCTTTTCTCCATCATAATTTGACAGCAAAGCGGGAGTTTTCACTCTTTGATATGTGTTCAAGCCCCTTTGGTTTAAAGTTCAAGATTTTCAAGCAGAGTTTGTGTACGGACAAACCAGCTGAAGAATGCCCAATCTTGTCTGATCTCAGAAGCTAAGAAGGCTTGGGCCTGGTTAGTACTTGGATGTGAGACTACCTGGGAATACCAGGTGCTGTAAGCTTTAACTATTGAAAAACTTTTAAAATGAAAGTATTTACTGGCTTTGTTAGCTTTTTTTGCCTTTTCTCCATCATAATTTGACAGTAAAGCGGGAGTTTTCGCACTTTGTAATGTTTTCAAAGCCCTTTTGTTTAAAGTCCAAGATTTTCAAGCAGAGTTTGCTTACGGACATGCCAGCTCAAGATTGCCCAATCTTGTCTGATCTCAGAAGCTAAGAAGGCTTGGGCCTGGTTACTACTTGGATGGGAGACTACGTGGGAATGCCAGGTGCTGTAAGCTTTAACTATTGTAAAACTTTTAAAATGAAAGTATTTACATCACTTTGTTAACTTTTTTTAAAGTAAGTTATGGAGTATTTTCTTTCTTTGATATGTTTTCCCGCCTTTTTTTTTTTTTTTTTTTTTTTTTAAACTTCTCTTCAGGTTTCTTTTTCTGTGCGTGCTCTACTACGATCATTCACAGGCTTGGCTATGGAGTGGGGTGGAGCTGAATCAATTAGGTGGGGTTTTCCAGCCCTCGGCCTTTAGGTGCTACGCACCCTGATGTCAGTTTAATATCTGATACGTCATATTAAGCGGATTTTTAGAACAGGGAGTCGGCAATAGGGCCTGCTCCATCCGCTCCATTCATCGACCCAGTATTGCATTGCCTCTAGAAGGTGTGCACTTTATTTGTTGTATTGCAAATAAAAGCTTACCACTCCAACTTTTTGCCTTTTCTTCATGATAATTTGACAGTAAAGCGGGAGTTTTCACTCTTTGATAAGTTTTCAAGCCCCTTTGACTTAAAGTTCAAAATTTTCAAGCAGAGTTTGTGTACAGACAAACCAGCTGAAGAATGCCCAATCTTGTCTGATCTCAGAAGCTATGAAGGCTTGGGCCTGGTTAGTACTTGGATGGGAGACTACCTGGGAATACCTGGTGCTGTAAGCTTTAACTATTGAAAAACTTTTAAAATGAAAGTATTTACATGGCTTTGTTAGCTTTTTTTGCCTTTTCTCCATCATAATTTGACAGTAAAGCGGGAGTTTTCACTCTTTGATATGTGTTCAAGCCCCTTTGGTTTAAAGTTCAAGATTTTCAAGCAGAGTTTGTGTACGGACAAACCAGCTGAAGAATGCCCAATCTTGTCTGATCTCAGAAGCTAAGAAGGCTTGGGCCTGCTTAGTACTTGGATGGGAGACTACCTGGGAATACCAGGTGCTGTAAGCTTTAACTATTGAAAAACTTTTAAAATGAAAGTATTTACATGGCTTTGTTAGCTTTTTTTGCCTTTTCTCCATCATAATTTGACAGTAAAGCGGGAGTTTTCACTCTTTGATATGTGTTCAAGCCCCTTTGGTTTAAAGTTCAAGATTTTCAAGCAGAGTTTGTGTACGGACAAACCAGCTGAAGAATGCCCAATCTTGTCTGATCTCAGAAGCTAAGAAGGCTTGGGCCTGTTTAGTACTTGGATAGGAGACTACCTGGGAATACCAGGTGCTGTAAGCTTTAACTATTGAAAAACTTTTAAAATGAAAGTATTTACATCGCTTTGTTAGCTTTTTTTGCCTTTTCTCCATCATAATTTGACAGCAAAGCGGGAGTTTTCACTCTTTGATATGTGTTCAAGCCCCTTTGGTTTAAAGTTCAAGATTTTCAAGCAGAGTTTGTGTACGGACAAACCAGCTGAAGAATGCCCAATCTTGTCTGATCTCAGAAGCTAAGAAGGCTTGGGCCTGGTTAGTACTTGGATGTGAGACTACCTGGGAATACCAGGTGCTGTAAGCTTTAACTATTGAAAAACTTTTAAAATGAAAGTATTTACGGCTTTGTTAGCTTTTTTTGCCTTTTCTCCATCATAATTTGACAGTAAAGCGGGAGTTTTCGCACTTTGTAATGTTTTCAAAGCCCTTTTGTTTAAAGTCCAAGATTTTCAAGCAGAGTTTGCTTACGGACATGCCAGCTCAAGATTGCCCAATCTTGTCTGATCTCAGAAGCTAAGAAGGCTTGGGCCTGGTTACTACTTGGATGGGAGACTACGTGGGAATGCCAGGTGCTGTAAGCTTTAACTATTGTAAAACTTTTAAAATGAAAGTATTTACATCACTTTGTTAACTTTTTTTAAAGTAAGTTATGGAGTATTTTCTTTCTTTGATATGTTTTCCCGCCTTTTTTTTTTTTTTTTTTTTTTTAAACTTCTCTTCAGGTTTCTTTTTCTGTGCGTGCTCTACTACGATCATTCACAGGCTTGGCTATGGAGTGGGGTGGAGCTGAATCAATTAGGTGGGGTTTTCCAGCCCTCGGCCTTAAGGTGCTACGCACCCTGATGTCAGTTTAATATCTGATACGTCATATTAAGCGGATTTTTAGAACAGGGAGTCGGCAATAGGGCCTGCTCCATCCGCTCCATTCATCGACCCAGTATTGCATTGCCTCTAGAAGGTGTGCACTTTATTTGTTGTATTGCAAATAAAAGCTTACCACTCCAACTTTTTGCCTTTTCTTCATGATAATTTGACAGTAAAGCGGGAGTTTTCACTCTTTGATATGTGTTCAAGCCCCTTTGGCTTAAAGTTCAAAATTTTCAAGCAGAGTTTGTGTACAGACAAACCAGCTGAAGAATGCCCAATCTTGTCTGATCTCAGAAGCTATGAAGGCTTGGGCCTGGTTAGTACTTGGATGGGAGACTACCTGGGAATACCATGGTGCTGTAAGCTTTAACTATTGAAAAACTTTTAAAATGAAAGTATTTACATGGCTTTGTTAGCTTTTTTTGCCTTTTCTCCATCATAATTTGACAGTAAAGCGGGAGTTTTCACTCTTTGATATGTGTTCAAGCCCCTTTGGTTTAAAGTTCAAGATTTTCAAGCAGAGTTTGTGTACGGACAAACCAGCTGAAGAATGCCCAATCTTGTCTGATCTCAGAAGCTAAGAAGGCTTGGGCCTGCTTAGTACTTGGATGGGAGACTACCTGGGAATACCAGGTGCTGTAAGCTTTAACTATTGAAAAACTTTTAAAATGAAAGTATTTACATGGCTTTGTTAGCTTTTTTTGCCTTTTCTCCATCATAATTTGACAGTAAAGCGGGAGTTTTCCCTCTTTGATATGTTTTCAAGCCCCTTTTGTTTAAAGTCAAGATTTTCAAGCAGAGTTTGCGTACGGACAAACCAGCTGAAGAATGCCCAATCTTGTCTGATCTCAGAAGCTAAGAAGGCTTGGGCCTGTTTAGTACTTGGATGGGAGACTACCTGGGAATACCAGGTGCTGTAAGCTTTAACTATTGTAAAACTTTTAAAATGAAAGTATTTACATCACTTTGTTAACTTTTTTTAAAGTAAGTTATGGAGTATTTTCTTTCTTTGATATGTTTTCCCCCCTTTTTTCTTTTTTTTTTTTTTTTTTTTTTTTAAACTTCTCTTCAGGTTTCTTTTTCTGTGCGTGCTCTACTACGATCATTCACAGGCTTGGCTATGGAGTGGGGTGGAGCTGAATCAATTAGGTGGGGTTTTCCAGCCCTCGGCCTTAAGGTGCTACGCACCCTGATGTCAGTTTAATATCTGATACGTCATATTAAGCGGATTTTTAGAACAGGGAGTCGGCAATAGGGCCTGCTCCATCCGCTCCATTCATCGACCCAGTATTGCATTGCCTCTAGAAGGTGTGCACTTTATTTGTTGTATTGCAAATAAAAGCTTACCACTCCAACTTTTTTTTCTTTTCTCCATTGATAATTTGACAGTAAAGCGGGAGTTTTCACTCTTTGATATGTTTTCAAGCCCCTTTGGCTTAAAGTTCAAAATTTTCAAGCAGAGTTTGTGTACAGACAAACCAGCTGAAGAATGCCCAATCTTGTCTGATCTCAGAAGCTAAGAAGGCTTGGGCCTGGTTAGTACTTGGATAGGAGACTACCTGGGAATACCAGGTGCTGTAAGCTTTAACTATTGAAAAACTTTTAAAATGAAAGTATTTACATGGCTTTGTTAGCTTTTTTTGCCTTTTCTCCATCATAATTTGACAGTAAAGCGGGAGTTTTCACTCTTTGATATGTGTTCAAGCCCCTTTGGTTTAAAGTTCAAGATTTTCAAGCAGAGTTTGTGTACGGACAAACCAGCTGAAGAATGCCCAATCTTGTCTGATCTCAGAAGCTAAGAAGGCTTGGGCCTGGTTAGTACTTGGATGTGAGACTACCTGGGAATACCAGGTGCTGTAAGCTTTAACTATTGAAAAACTTTTAAAATGAAAGTATTTACATGGCTTTGTTAGCTTTTTTTGCCTTTTCTCCATCATAATTTGACAGTAAAGCGGGAGTTTTCGCACTTTGTAATGTTTTCAAAGCCCTTTTGTTTAAAGTCCAAGATTTTCAAGCAGAGTTTGCTTACGGACATGCCAGCTCAAGATTGCCCAATCTTGTCTGATCTCAGAAGCTAAGAAGGCTTGGGCCTGGTTACTACTTGGATGGGAGACTACGTGGGAATGCCAGGTGCTGTAAGCTTTAACTATTGTAAAACTTTTAAAATGAAAGTATTTACATCACTTTGTTAACTTTTTTTAAAGTAAGTTATGGAGTATTTTCTTTCTTTGATATGTTTTCCCGCCTTTTTTTTTTTTTTTTTTTTTTTTTAAACTTCTCTTCAGGTTTCTTTTTCTGTGCGTGCTCTACTACGATCATTCACAGGCTTGGCTATGGAGTGGGGTGGAGCTGAATCAATTAGGTGGGGTTTTCCAGCCCTCGGCCTTAGGTGCTACGCACCCTGATGTCAGTTTAATATCTGATACGTCATATTAAGCGGATTTTTAGAACAGGGAGTCGGCAATAGGGCCTGCTCCATCCGCTCCATTCATCGACCCAGTATTGCATTGCCTCTAGAAGGTGTGCACTTTATTTGTTGTATTGCAAATAAAAGCTTACCACTCCAACTTTTTGCCTTTTCTCCATGATAATTTGACAGTAAAGCGGGAGTTTTCACTCTTTGATATGTTTTCAAGCCCCTTTGGCTTAAAGTTCAAGATTTTCAAGCAGAGTTTGTGTACAGACAAACCAGCTGAAGAATGCCCAATCTTGTCTGATCTCAGAAGCTAAGAAGGCTTGGGCCTGGTTAGTACTTGGATGGGAGACTACCTGGGAATACCATGTGCTGTAAGCTTTAACTATTGAAAAACTTTTAAAATGAAAGTATTTACATGGCTTTGTTAGCTTTTTTTTGCCTTTTCTCCATCATAATTTGACAGTAAAGCGGGAGTTTTCACTCTTTGATATGTGTTCAAGCCCCTTTGGTTTAAAGTTCAAGATTTTCAAGCAGAGTTTGTGTACGGACAAACCAGCTGAAGAATGCCCAATCTTGTCTGATCTCAGAAGCTAAGAAGGCTTGGGCCTGGTTAGTACTTGGATGGGAGACTACCTGGGAATACCAGGTGCTGTAAGCTTTAACTATTGAAAAACTTTTAAAATGACAGTATTTACATGGCTTTGTTAGCTTTTTTTTCCTTTTCTCCATCATAATTTCACAGTAAAGCGTGAGTTTTCGCACTTTGTAATGTTTTCAAAGCCCTTTTGTTTAAAGTCCAAGATTTTCAAGCAGAGTTTGCTTACGGACATGCCAGCTCAAGATTGCCCAATCTTGTCTGATCTCAGAAGCTAAGAAGGCTTGGGCCTGGTTACTACTTGGATGGGAGACTACGTGGGAATGCCAGGTGCTGTAAGCTTTAACTATTGTAAAACTTTTAAAATGAAAGTATTTACATCACTTTGTTAACTTTTTTTAAAGTAAGTTATGGAGTATTTTCTTTCTTCGATATGTTTTCCCGCCTTTTTTTTTTTTTTTTTTTTTTTTTTTTTTTAAACTTCTCTTCAGGTTTCTTTTTCTGTGCATGCTCTACTACGATCATTCACAGGCTTGGCTATGGAGTGGGGTGGAGCTGAATCAATTAGGTGGGGTTTTCCAGCCCTCGGCCTTAAGGTGCTACGCACCTTGATGTCAGTTTAATATCTGATACGTCATATTAAGCGGATTTTTAGAACAGGGAGTCGGCAATAGGGCCTGCTCCATCCGCTCCATTCATCGACCCAGTATTGCATTGCCTCTAGAAGGTGTACACTTTATTTGTTGTATTGCAAATAAAAGCATACCACTCCAACTTTTTGCCTTTTCTCCATGATAATTTGACAGTAAAGCGGGAGTTCTCACTCTTTGATATGTTTTCAAGCCCCTTTGGCTTAAAGTTCAAGATTTTCAAGCTGAGTTTGGGTACAGACAAACCAGCTGAAAAATGCCCAATCTTGTCTGATCTCAGAAGCTAAGAAGGCTTGGGCCTGGTTAGTACTTGGATGGGAGGCTACCTGGGAATACCAGGTGCTGTAAGCTTTAACTATTGAAAAACTTTTAAAATGAAATTATTTACATGGCTTTGTTATCTTTTTTTGCCTTTTCTCCATCATAATTTGACAGTAAAGCGGGAGTTCTCGCACTTTGTAATGTTTTCAAAGCCCTTTTGTTTAAAGTTCAAGATTTTCAAGCAGAGTTTGCTTACGGACATGCCAGCTGAAGAATGCCCAATCTTGTCTGATCTCAGAAGCTAAGAAGGCTTGGGCCTGGTTAGTACTTGGATGGGAGACTACCTGGGAATACCAAGTGCTGTAAGCTTTAACTATTGAAAAACTTTTAAAATGAAAGTATTTACATGGCTTTGTTAGCTTTTTTTGCCTTTTCTCCATCATAATTTGACAGTAAAGCGGGAGTTTTCGCACTTTGTAATGCTTTCAAAGCCCTTTTGTTTAAAGTCCAAGATTTTCAAGCAGAGTTTGCTTACGGACATGCCAGCTCAAGATTGCCCAATCTTGTCTGATCTCAGAAGCTAAGAAGGCTTGGGCCTGGTTAGTATTTGGATGGGAGACTACCTGGGAATACCAGGTGCTGTAAGCTTTAACTATTGAAAAACTTTTAAAATGAAATTATTTACATGGCTTTGTTAGCTTTTTTTGCCTTTTCTCCATCATAATTTGACAGTAAAGCGGGAGTTTTCGCACTTTGTAATGCTTTCAAAGCCCTTTTGTTTAAAGTCCAAGATTTTCATGCAGCGTTTGCTTACGGACATGCCAGCTGAAGAATGCCCAATCTTGTCTGATCTCAGAAGCTAAGAAGGCTTGGGCCTGGTTAGTACTTGGATGGGAGACTACCAGGGAATACCAGGTGCTGTAAGCTTTAACTATTGAAAAACTTTTAAAATGAAAGTATTTACATGGCTTTGTTAGCTTTTTTTGCCTTTTCTCCATCATAATTTCACAGTAAAGCGGGAGTTTTCGCACTTTGTAATGTTTTCAAAGCCCTTTTGTTTAAAGTCCAAGATTTTCAAGCAGAGTTTGCTTACGGACATGCCAGCTCAAGATTGCCCAATCTTGTCTGATCTCAGAAGCTAAGAAGGCTTGGGCCTGGTTACTACTTGGATGGGAGACTACGTGGGAATGCCAGGTGCTGTAAGCTTTAACTATTGTAAAACTTTTAAAATGAAAGTATTTACATCACTTTGTTAACTTTTTTTAAAGTAAGTTATGGAGTATTTTCTTTCTTCGATATGTTTTCCCGCCTTTTTTTTTTTTTTTTTTTTTTTTTTTTTTTTTAAACTTCTCTTCAGGTTTCTTTTTCTGTGCATGCTCTACTACGATCATTCACAGGCTTGGCTATGGAGTGGGGTGGAGCTGAATCAATTAGGTGGGGTTTTCCAGCCCTCGGCCTTAAGGTGCTACGCACCTTGATGTCAGTTTAATATCTGATACGTCATATTAAGCGGATTTTTAGAACAGGGAGTCGGCAATAGGGCCTGCTCCATCCGCTCCATTCATCGACCCAGTATTGCATTGCCTCTAGAAGGTGTACACTTTATTTGTTGTATTGCAAATAAAAGCATACCACTCCAACTTTTTGCCTTTTCTCCATGATAATTTGACAGTAAAGCGGGAGTTCTCACTCTTTGATATGTTTTCAAGCCCCTTTGGCTTAAAGTTCAAGATTTTCAAGCTGAGTTTGGGTACAGACAAACCAGCTGAAAAATGCCCAATCTTGTCTGATCTCAGAAGCTAAGAAGGCTTGGGCCTGGTTAGTACTTGGATGGGAGGCTACCTGGGAATACCAGGTGCTGTAAGCTTTAACTATTGAAAAACTTTTAAAATGAAATTATTTACATGGCTTTGTTATCTTTTTTTGCCTTTTCTCCATCATAATTTGACAGTAAAGCGGGAGTTCTCGCACTTTGTAATGTTTTCAAAGCCCTTTTGATTTAAAGTTCAAGATTTTCAAGCAGAGTTTGCTTACGGACATGCCAGCTGAAGAATGCCCAATCTTGTCTGATCTCAGAAGCTAAGAAGGCTTGGGCCTGGTTAGTACTTGGATGGGAGACTACCTGGGAATACCAGGTGCCTTAAGCTTTAACTATTGAAAAACTTTTAAAATGAAAGTATTTACATGGCTTTGTTAGCTTTTTTTGCCTTTTCTCCATCATAATTTGACAGTAAAGCGGGAGTTTTCGCACTTTGTAATGCTTTCAAAGCCCTTTTGTTTAAAGTCCAAGATTTTCAAGCAGAGTTTGCTTACGGACATGCCAGCTCAAGATTGCCCAATCTTGTCTGATCTCAGAAGCTAAGAAGGCTTGGGCCTGGTTAGTATTTGGATGGGAGACTACCTGGGAATACCAGGTGCTGTAAGCTTTAACTATTGAAAAACTTTTAAAATGAAATTATTTACATGGCTTTGTTAGCTTTTTTTGCCTTTTCTCCATCATAATTTGACAGTAAAGCGGGAGTTTTCGCACTTTGTAATGCTTTCAAAGCCCTTTTGTTTAAAGTCCAAGATTTTCAAGCAGCGTTTGCTTACGGACATGCCAGCTGAAGAATGCCCAATCTTGTCTGATCTCAGAAGCTAAGAAGGCTTGGGCCTGGTTAGTACTTGGATGGGAGACTACCTGGGAATACCAGGTGCTGTAAGCTTTAACTATTGAAAAACTTTTAAAATGAAAGTATTTACATGGCTTTGTTAGCTTTTTTTGCCTTTTCTCCATCATAATTTCACAGTAAAGCGGGAGTTTTCGCACTTTGTAATGTTTTCAAAGCTGTAGCGTCTGCGTAGGATCACAGATGGTTGATCTTCAAAGAACCTTTTAACCTTTGACATTTACATACCAATTACAACCCTGGACCCTCACTCTGATCGTCCCGTCTTCCCCCACTGTCACAAATGTAGCGTCTGCGTAGGATCATAGATGGTTGATCTTCAAAGAACCTTTTAACCTTTGACATTTACATACAAATTACAACCTGGACCCTCAGCCTGATTGTCCCGTCTGCCCCCACTGTCACCAAGACGATGCGAAGCAGACGGGGTCTGCAAACTGCTCATCGGGGCTCCAAGCTTCAAAGCATTCCAAAGACCTCCTGTCTGGCCCCACCTTCGCAATACACAATCACGCACACACTTAAAACATATTGTCTGTATCTTGTGCTAGGAATATGTGATTATAAGTGGATCCCGTATATGCACGCGTTGTGTGTACGTTCCCTTGTATGAATTATACTAGTTACAACTTTCTATTGTGCATTAGGTAAACTCTAATTACCTATAATTAAGTGTATAAGTGTATCTCTACTTTCCTACCTCCTAAAGGTCCCTTTCTTGGTGTCAGAAGGAACTTCTCTTTACTACTGGAACAGTGATGCATACCATGTGATCACAAAATACATCATACAATTTCTATAAGGTAGAAATTGTAACTGCAACAAACTACAGTCTCTCTCTGGACCAGCCCTAAAAAATTCCGGTCAGTTGTAAACCCAGACAAAGGGAACTTCTCCCGCCAAAATGTCACACTTGTGATTGGCTATTTAGGCCACATGATGGGCGTGCCAGAAAGCATTCAAAAAAGAGCGTCACACAGGCACGAATGCTCAGAACTTCTCTTCTTCCTTCCGAGACACCTCTTTCAACACTTTGACTCTTTGGAAAGTTTACCTTCAAGGAGGACCTCCAGCGCCAGGCCTAAGGATCGAAGATCGTGACCCTACCGCATCAGGACTCTTTTGCATGAAATAAGGACCAATGCAAGTAACTATTTAGATGCACGTTTAAACCCCTTTTTAAGGTGAACTTAAGAATTCTCTGGCGATTCTCATTAGGCTGTGGTAAATTGATGTGTAATACTGCCATTCTCTTTTCATCACTTTTCTTTACCCTGTATGTATATGTTTGTCTAATTGTTGTATGTTACCTATAGCCGTGTTTATTAAATTCTTTAAATTCACAATCGTTTGTTTCTGTGTGCTGCTCACATCTGGAGTCACTGAACGTTTGACCCTTTAAGTTTACATGCTAAATTACTGCTAGTACGCAGAGTGGGAAAGCTACCTTTCCTGACAAGAGGGGGGATAATCATTCCCAGAATTGATAAATAATTATATTATCTGCTCCGTGGACGGACAGATCAAGTAATTGTAACATTAATTCTGCTACAGCTTATTCCCAAATCTAGTCTAAATGTTTATTATTAATTATAACCAGTTATAATTAATTCTAGATATTTCCTCTTGAGCTAATTCGTTACATTTAATGGTGGAGAATGCGGGCACGTTCAAACTTATTTTGTGAGCAAACTCAGTAACAATCTTTTTGTGTTTTTATGCATGCTTAAAGTGAGGCAAGTCTCACTCTCGTGATTGGTTGGTTCAAGACCACCCCCATTACTGTACTTCAACAGCCATTGTCTGTTAAAGTACACAACCATTAGTTCATAATATTAAAATTGTGCTGTAAAGACGAAGAAATCTCTTTGCTGTACATTTTAATATTATCAGATCGCCTGTTGGAACGAAGAAATCTTCCTTCATCGCGATAAAGATTGATTTGAGCGACGTTCCTCTTGTCATCTTTTTTTTATAGGCCTTATTCGTAAATGAGAGCCCTAAATGCATTTGTGTAACAGGCAGCGAAGGAATCCTGCCCACACATTGCTGTGCAACTAACTGCATTTGTGTAAAAACAGCGAAGCAATCCTGTTTTTAATTTTTAGTGTGTAACAGGCAGCGAAGAAATCCTGCCACACACCCCTTTTGGTGCAGCTAAATTGCATTTGTTTTAAAGCAGCGAAGAATTCCTGTTTTTAATTGTTAATGTGTGAAAGGCAGCGAAGAAATCCTGCCACACCCTGTCTAACACTCCTAAATTCCAACTCCACCCCCTCTGTTCTAACCCTTGGGGCTCACCCACGCCACCTTGTGGCCGGTCTCAGTAGGTGGGTTTTCTTGGTTGGTTGGCCTAAGCCTGCCAGTTTATCTGAAAGGCTTAGTCTGACTCTTTGCCTCTTAACTTGATTCTTGTTATTACTGAGTCAAGCCTCTCCCTCTCCTGTTTAGATTTATTTAAATTTAGTCTAAACAGTGTTTGAATTTAAATTTAGAATCGATTTCTATATTCTACACCTGTGTGTTTACTTATAGGTAGTGCTCCCCCTCAATCCTATACCTCTCCTCTGTGTTTGGCGTATTTGTTTGTTTGTCTTCACCTGGTTTCTGTTTGTTTACCAAACCTTTGAGAATCATCAGGGAAGGCTGAGTAATAGATTGACGACCCAAGCTGTCAAAGTCTTAAGACTGTCATGCGGTCAAATCTAAGTACTATAGGCAGTCATTAACACTAGTAGGACTTGCATTGGTTTTGTTTTGTGCTGTCCCTCTCTCTCGCTCCCTTTCATCCCCTCTCTCGCCTAACCAGCAAGCCAACATGTCTCGATCATCCAGCCCTGAGGCCCACTGGGATCGTCTAGAAGTCTGGCTGAATGCCCTGACTAGCAATCTTCTTCATGAACCCACCGGGGACCTGCAGAACCTGAGCCAAGAGCAGATTGATGACAACCTGAGCATCTTGATGGCCCACGATCCGACGCAGGACTACAGCCACAAGGAGCTGGCCAAGATCACCGCGTCACTGGCTCACAACCTCCTCGGCCAGGCAAAGCTGAGCGAAGCAACGATCCACCACCAGGAACGACAGACTGCAGCACTAAAGCTTCAGGATGAGAGATCACAGAGGAATCTGACGCTCGTTCGGAGACAACTGGAGCAACTAACGCTGGAGACTCAGGACAGGACAGCACACAAACAGCACCCAGAGCTACAGGAGGAATTGGAGAGACTCCAGAACACCTTGACTGATCTCCGCGTGGACACAGCACACCGGGAAGAGCAGGAAAAGGACGCCAGAGAGGAGCTGAGTGAAAATCTCAACGAGGCTAAGACCCTCCTGATGAGAGCAGTGACTGAACTTAAAGAAAGAGAAGCATGGGCAAGGGCCTGTGAGGGCCACCTGCAAACTGCCCGGGCCGAGGTCAGTACTCTGTCCCAACAAAGAAACTACCTGAAAGATGAACTTGACACAGTTCGCAGAGAGCTCAAGCACTCATATAGACTGCACGATGACCCTAGAAGAGAGATGCACCCCGCAGAGTTTCCCCTAACCAGCAGCAAAAGGGAGGAGAGCCCAGTGCTCAGGACATCACCTGCCAGCATCCCAAACCCCCCGCCAGCAGCAAGGGGGTGGGAACCCTCTCAAAGACTACATTCCAGTCATGGCGTGTCAACCAAAGAACTGGATAAGCTGGCGAGGAACATTCCTATTTTCACTCCCAACCCTGCAGGAGGCCATGATGTCCACTCATACCTCGATGATGTGGACTTCCACTTGCAAACTGTTGCTAACGTTACCACACGCGACAGGCTTTATCTGCTCAGAATCACTGCTAGCCGTGAGGTGCGCAGTTTCCTGGACCGACAGCCAGAGAGCGTCAAAATGGATCATCAGCAACTGCAGCAAGCGCTAATCAGGGAGTTCTCTGACCCAGAGTCAGAGCATGGACTGATCACTGCCATGGACCTTAAACAGGGCAGACAGGAAACCACGCAAGCCTACTACAACAGACTCCGACAGGCCTACTTCGGAGCACGCAACGAGCCAGGAATGGAGGACGATTTCAATTTCAGATCCCTGTTCCTCCGGAACCTGCACCCCACAGTAAGTCACTATCTGGGGGTTCTGGCATGCCCACGGACGATGTCCACCCAACAGCTGAGAGACTTGGCCCACAAGGCCTTCGCCAAACAAAGAGCTGTTTCGGAAAAGACAGCGAAAACCCACACCATCTATCCTGTCTCCACTCAGAGTGCAGAACTCACTCTAGAGGGCGCCGAGCAAAGCCACCATGACAACAGATGGTCACGAACCTTTCCAGCCAACAGGGGGCAGCGTGGACATGACGGGGCCCGACACAAACACCAAACTGGTCATTCCGGAAGATCCTGGGACAGGTCACAACCACCCTCCAACCCAAGGGATGAAGCCACATGGGAAGGAAAGAGACGACCCAGAAGGAGCCAATTTTCAGCAACACAAGCGTCAAGATCAGATTGGCAGCAGCCGAACCCTTCTCAACACTCTCTGGATCAGTCCAGATTTAAATCACCAGCAGGACCAAACTGGGAAGCCACATCTGAAGCAGCAGAGATTATGAGAGTTTTGAAGGAACTCCTCCAGGAAAGGCACCACAGGGGGGACAAAAAGGATGAGTCAGATCAGGCATGACTAAGCGTGCAGTCTGACCCTATCACCCAATCAAAGTCCCCTCAACATAATCCTCCCAACCAACTCAAACATAATCCTCTGCTGACCACAGAACGAGAGGCCCCACCACCAGGTGATGACATCACGCGACCACCGCAGATGATTACAGAACCACCAGAGCCAGCCAATTTCCAGCATCACGCCTCAAGCCAGGACCTTGATGTACCTGGGAGTGCTGTCTTGGTGGTCTGCCTTCCGGAAGAGTCACGTGAGACCGGTCCTGACTGCTTACCGATCACCACGCAAGCCCCAATGCCAAGACTGTTGGGGAACCTAATTGAAAGGGGGGTGGCCAAGAAACTCTACCTGACCACCACTTTGGAGGCTGTGTTGAAGCTAGAGGCCCTGGTGGACACAGGAGCAGACCTGACTCTGATGTCAGCCCAGCTTTTCGACAGACTTCAGATTGCTGCCAAGAGACAGAATCGAACTCTCGAATATAAGAACTGTGTGCTGAACGTACAATCATACAGCCAAAATGATGTACAACTAGAACAACTAGCTCCCATTCACCTAACCATCGGCCCTATGACTTTAGTACACCCTGTGTACATCTCTCCATTTGACACATACCCTCTCCTTATTGGAAAAGACCTGCTAGACCGCTTTGAGCCCCTATTGGACTTCAAACAGCTAAAAATTTGGGCTCAAGTGCGAGAACCTCTGCCTCCTCAGTCACCAAGATCACGCCAGACAGACGGCCAGGTCACAAAGGCCACAGAAGGTCTCGCCAACAACTGCGGGAACACACCGACCCAAGAGCAAGGTTCAAGGTCATCACTATGCACTTTCCAGCTGGCTACAGCAGGTGCACTACACGGCGAGTTATGGCATCCACCTGCCCACCCACCCACCCTTAATGTGGCTGCCATAACCCGCAGCAAACAGACTCTGCCCACTTCAATGACCACCTCACAGCCGCTTACGCTGGCTCCTCAAATCACCACCATGGACATTGCTGACATGCAGGCCTCTGACCCAGCTATACACACTATCCCTCACCACCTCTCTGACCCCTCCAACCGCCCTATCACAGCTGCACAAATGGCCAATACGCCAACCCTCAAAGCACTACTCAACGTGAAACCTATGCTGTGTGTGACGCACAATATTATTGGGTACTGCCCTGATGACGTCACTGCGCCAAGGCTTGTGGTGCCACAGTGCCTAAGGGGGGTCATGCTAATATATGCTCACGACACACCAAGCGCGAGACACCATGGCACAAGTACCACGTATGAGACACTAGAACAAGCGGCATACTGGCCCAGCATGCAGCAAGATTTGGCAGAGTATGTGAAAGAATTCTTTCCTTGTTACCAATTCCAACCAACAAAAACAAACCACAGAGCCTCACTGCAGCGCAGAGGAGTCACATCTCCTTGGTCAGACCTCCAAAGTGACTGGGTTGGACCCCTGCCTAGGTCAACTAGAGGCTACAAGTATTTCCTCACAGTCGTATTCCAGTTCACAAAGTTCGGGCTGCCACTGAGAGCCAACTCAGACAAGGGCACCAACTTCACAGCTGAGATTATACAGCAAACCTGGAAACTTCTGGGAATACAAGTACACCTGCTATACCAGCCAGGAGACACCAACTACACCACTCACCAGTACCTTGAGGAACCGCACCGGCATTTCAGAACCGCATTTGCTTTTGCCCAACAACGACTCCAAAAGAGTGCAGACGGCCGGAAAGCATATTACAACTGGAAGGCATCACACCAAGAACTGGACGTGGGTGACAAGGTCTGTTATTACTGCAACATACAACCGCCTCAGACATCCTCTCATCGGCTGTCAAAGGAATTTCCTCCACACTGGACTGGACCGCATGAGATCATGGACAAACTCTTTCCTGTCGCATACCAGATCAAGCAAAGCCGTGGACAGAAAGAACCAGCGTTCAAATGGTTCCATCGTAACCAGATCAAGAGACATGTGGCTTCTGGCAGGGAAAGACAAAGGGGGGTGCTGCTGTGGCTGTCCTTGCTATGCCTCCAGCTAACCAGAGGACAACCACAACCTGAGATCACATCCCCAGGTCCAGCATCCGGCATTGCACTGAGGGACCAACATGGACTTCTCATCACCAACGACCGTAACCCTCAAGTATACCTGGCGTTGTACCACCTTCCGAGCGATGAGTACCAGTCCGAGGTGGAACTTCCATCTTTCGTCAAGGATCACAGCCTCACCCTGGAGCCCGAACTGGAACAGAGCATTGAGGAAGGGGGGTCTCAGATAATTGATATCACCCCAATCGACACAGCCCTCCAAGCATTGTCTAGGCAACCTGTCCAGACCAACTTTCCTGTTGCCCGATCCTGGACTGCGGCCGACACAGCTCTTTGCCTCGCCACAGCGATCAGTTGCACCCTAACTCTCGGCCTTGCCTCCGTCCTGTTTAACAGAGTAAATTTGGTGCAAAGGTCCATGAACCGGTGCACGGCTGCATTTCCCCGGACCTTTCAAGAAAAACCGCCGTAGGAGAGTACCCCAGGCGGAGGCAGTGCTGAACTTGACCGAGGGGAACACCCGGATGGAAGACCCAAAGGCTTGCTGATCCACCTGCTATCTGACTTACAGGATCCATCTGTCATCCCACCTTCATGATCCAATGTGTCTGATAAGGTTTCTAGTTGAACACTTTTCAGCCACAAGGGGGGATTTGTAGCGTCTGCGTAGGATCACAGATGGTTGATCTTCAAAGAACCTTTTAACCTTTGACATTTACATACCAATTACAACCCTGGACCCTCACTCTGATCGTCCCGTCTTCCCCCACTGTCACAAATGTAGCGTCTGCGTAGGATCATAGATGGTTGATCTTCAAAGAACCTTTTAACCTTTGACATTTACATACAAATTACAACCTGGACCCTCAGCCTGATTGTCCCGTCTGCCCCCACTGTCACCAAGACGATGCGAAGCAGACGGGGTCTGCAAACTGCTCATCGGGGCTCCAAGCTTCAAAGCATTCCAAAGACCTCCTGTCTGGCCCCACCTTCGCAATACACAATCACGCACACACTTAAAACATATTGTCTGTATCTTGTGCTAGGAATATGTGATTATAAGTGGATCCCGTATATGCACGCGTTGTGTGTACGTTCCCTTGTATGAATTATACTAGTTACAACTTTCTATTGTGCATTAGGTAAACTCTAATTACCTATAATTAAGTGTATAAGTGTATCTCTACTTTCCTACCTCCTAAAGGTCCCTTTCTTGGTGTCAGAAGGAACTTCTCTTTACTACTGGAACAGTGATGCATACCATGTGATCACAAAATACATCATACAATTTCTATAAGGTAGAAATTGTAACTGCAACAAACTACAGTCTCTCTCTGGACCAGCCCTAAAAAATTCCGGTCAGTTGTAAACCCAGACAAAGGGAACTTCTCCCGCCAAAATGTCACACTTGTGATTGGCTATTCAGGCCACATGATGGGCGTGCCAGAAAGCATTCAAAAAAGAGCGTCACACAGGCACGAATGCTCAGAACTTCTCTTCTTCCTTCCGAGACACCTCTTTCAACACTTTGACTCTTTGGAAAGTTTACCTTCAAGGAGGACCTCCAGCGCCAGGCCTAAGGATCGAAGATCGTGACCCTACCGCATCAGGACTCTTTTGCATGAAATAAGGACCAATGCAAGTAACTATTTAGATGCACGTTTAAACCCCTTTTTAAGGTGAACTTAAGAATTCTCTGGCGATTCTCATTAGGCTGTGGTAAATTGATGTGTAATACTGCCATTCTCTTTTCATCACTTTTCTTTACCCTGTATGTATATGTTTGTCTAATTGTTGTATGTTACCTATAGCCGTGTTTATTAAATTCTTTAAATTCACAATCGTTTGTTTCTGTGTGCTGCTCACATCTGGAGTCACTGAACGTTTGACCCTTTAAGTTTACATGCTAAATTACTGCTAGTACGCAGAGTGGGAAAGCTACCTTTCCTGACAAGAGGGGGGATAATCATTCCCAGAATTGATAAATAATTATATTATCTGCTCCGTGGACGGACAGATCAAGTAATTGTAACATTAATTCTGCTACAGCTTATTCCCAAATCTAGTCTAAATGTTTATTATTAATTATAACCAGTTATAATTAATTCTAGATATTTCCTCTTGAGCTAATTCGTTACAAAGCCCTTTTGTTTAAAGTCCAAGATTTTCAAGCAGAGTTTGCTTACGGACATGCCAGCTCAAGATTGCCCAATCTTGTCTGATCTCAGAAGCTAAGAAGGCTTGGGCCTGGTTACTACTTGGATGGGAGACTACGTGGGAATGCCAGGTGCTGTAAGCTTTAACTATTGTAAAACTTTTAAAATGAAAGTATTTACATCACTTTGTTAACTTTTTTTAAAGTAAGTTATGGAGTATTTTCTTTCTTTGATATGTTTTCCCGCCTTTTTTCTTTTTTTTTTTTTAAACTTCTCTTCAGGTTTCTTTTTCTGTGCGTGCTCTACTACGATCATTCACAGGCTTGGCTATGGAGTGGGGTGGAGCTGAGTCAATTAGGTGGGGTTTTCCAGGGCCTGCTCCATCCGCTCCATTCATCGACCCAGTATTGCATTGCCTCTAGAAGGTGTGCACTTTATTTGTTGTATTGCAAATAAAAGCATACCACTCCAACTTTTTGCCTTTTCTCCATGATAATTTGACAGTAAAGCGGGAGTTCTCACTCTTTGATATGTTTTCAAGCCCCTTTGGCTTAAAGTTCAAGATTTTCAAGCTGAGTTTGGGTACAGACAAACCAGCTGAAGAATGCCCAATCTTGTCTGATCTCAGAAGCTAAGAAGGCTTGGGCCTGGTTAGTACTTGGATGGGAGGCTACCTGGGAATACCAGGTGCTGTAAGCTTTAACTATTGAAAAACTTTTAAAATGAAATTATTTACATGGCTTTGTTATCTTTTTTTGCCTTTTCTCCATCATAATTTGACAGTAAAGCGGGAGTTCTCGCACTTTGTAATGTTTTCAAAGCCCTTTTGTTTAAAGTCCAAGATTTTCAAGCAGAGTTTGCTTACGGACATGCCAGCTCAAGATTGCCCAATCTTGTCTGATCTCAGAAGCTAAGAAGGCTTGGGCCTGGTTAGTACTTGGATGGGAGACTACCTGGGAATACCAGGTGCTGTAAGCTTTAACTATTGAAAAACTTTTAAAATGAAAGTATTTACATGGCTTTGTTAGCTTTTTTTGCCTTTTCTCCATCATAATTTCACAGTAAAGCGGGAGTTTTCGCACTTTGTAATGTTTTCAAAGCCCTTTTGTTTAAAGTCCAAGATTTTCAAGCAGAGTTTGCTTACGGACATGCCAGCTCAAGATGGCCCAATCTTGTCTGATCTCAGAAGCTAAGAAGGCTTGGGCCTGGTTACTACTTGGATGGGAGACTACGTGGGAATGCCAGGTGCTGTAAGCTTTAACTATTGTAAAATTTTTAAAATGAAAGTATTTACATGGCTTTGTTAGCTTTTTTTTGCCTTTTCTCCATCATAATTTCACAGTAAAGCGGGAGTTTTCGCACTTTGTAATGTTTTCAAAGCCCTTTTGTTTAAAGTCCAAGATTTTCAAGCAGAGTTTGCTTACGGACATGCCAGCTCAAGATTGCCCAATCTTGTCTGATCTCAGAAGCTAAGAAGGCTTGGGCCTGGTTACTACTTGGATGGGAGACTACGTGGGAATGCCAGGTGCTGTAAGCTTTAACTATTGTAAAACTTTTAAAATGAAAGTATTTACATCACTTTGTTAACTTTTTTTAAAGTAAGTTATGGAGTATTTTCTTTCTTTGATATGTTTTCCCGCCTTTTTTCTTTTTTTTTTTTTTTATCTTCTCTTCAGGTTTCTTTTTCTGTGCGTGCTCTACTACGATCATTCACAGGCTTGGCTATGGAGTGGGGTGGAGCTGAATCAATTAGGTGGGGTTTTCCAGCCCTCGGCCTTAAGGTGCTACGCACCCTGATGTCAGTTTAATATCTGATACGTCATATTAAGCGGATTTTTAGAACAGGGAGTCGGCAATAGGGCCTGCTCCATCCGCTCCGTTCATCGACCCAGTATTGCATTGCCTCTAGAAGGTGTGCACTTTATTTGTTGTATTGCAAATAAAAGCTTACCACTCCAACTTTTTGCCTTTTCTCCATGATAATTTGACAGTAAAGCGGGAGTTTTCACTCTTTGATATGTTTTCAAGCCCCTTTGGCTTAAAGTTCAAGATTTTCAAGCAGAGTTTGTGTACAGACAAACCAGCTGAAGAATGCCCAATCTTGTCTGATCTCAGAAGCTAAGAAGGCTTGGGCCTGGTTAGTACTTGGATGGGAGACTACCTGGGAATACCAGGTGCTGTAAGCTTTAACTATTGAAAAACTTTTAAAATGAAAGTATTTACATGGCTTTGTTAGCTTTTTTTGCCTTTTCTCCATCATAATTTGACAGTAAAGCGGGAGTTTTCGCACTTAGTAATGCTTTCAAAGCCCTTTTGTTTAAAGTCCAAGATTTTCAAGCAGAGTTTGCTTACGGACATGCCAGCTCAAGATTGCCCAATCTTGTCTGATCTCAGAAGCTAAGAAGGCTTGGGCCTGGTTACTACTTGGATGGGAGACTACGTGGGAATGCCAGGTGCTGTAAGCTTTAACTATTGTAAAACTTTTAAAATGAAAGTATTTACATCACTTTGTTAACTTTTTTTAAAGTAAGTTATGGAGTATTTTCTTTCTTTGATATGTTTTCCCGCCTTTTTTTCTTTTTTTTTTTTTTAATCTTCTCTTCAGGTTTCTTTTTCTGTGCGTGCTCTACTACGATCATTCACAGGCTTGGCTATGGAGTGGGGTGGAGCTGAATCAATTAGGTGGGGTTTTCCAGCCCTCGGCCTTAAGGTGCTACGCACCCTGATGTCAGTTTAATATCTGATACGTCATATTAAGCGGATTTTTAGAACAGGGAGTCGGCAATAGGGCCTGCTCCATCCGCTCCGTTCATCGACCCAGTATTGCATTGCCTCTAGAAGGTGTGCACTTTATTTGTTGTATTGCAAATAAAAGCTTACCACTCCAACTTTTTGCCTTTTCTCCATGATAATTTGACAGTAAAGCGGGAGTTTTCACTCTTTGATATGTTTTCAAGCCCCTTTGGCTTAAAGTTCAAGATTTTCAAGCAGAGTTTGTGTACAGACAAACCAGCTGAAGAATGCCCAATCTTGTCTGATCTCAGACGCTAAGAAGGCTTGGGCCTGGTTAGTACTTGGATGGGAGACTACCTGGGAATACCAGGTGCTGTAAGCTTTAACTATTAAAAAACTTTTAAAATGAAAGTATTTACATGGCTTTGTTAGCTTTTTTTGCCTTTTCTCCATCATAATTTGACAGTAAAGCGGGAGTTTTCGCACTTTGTAATGCTTTCAAAGCCCTTTTGTTTAAAGTCCAAGATTTTCAAGCAGAGTTTGCTTACGGACATGCCAGCTCAAGATTGCCCAATCTTGTCTGATCTCAGAAGCTAAGAAGGCTTGGGCCTGGTTACTACTTGGATGGGAGACTACGTGGGAATGCCAGGTGCTGTAAGCTTTAACTATTGAAAAACTTTTAAAATGAAAGTATTTACATAGCTTTGTTAACTTTTTTTAAAGTAAGTTATGGAGTATTTTCTTTCTTTGATATGTTTTCCCGCCTTTTTTCTTTCTTTTTTTTTAATCTTCTCTTCAGGTTTCTTTTTCTGTGCGTGCTCTACTACGATCATTCACAGGCTTGGCTATGGAGTGGGGTGGAGCTGAATCAATTAGGTGGGGTTTTCCAGCCCTCGGCCTTAAGGTGCTACGCACCCTGATGTCAGTTTAATATCTGATACGTCATATTAAGCGGATTTTTAGAACAGGGAGTCGGCAATAGGGCCTGCTCCATCCGCTCCGTTCATCGACCCAGTATTGCATTGCCTCTAGAAGGTGTGCACTTTATTTGTTGTATTGCAAATAAAAGCTTACCACTCCAACTTTTTGCCTTTTCTCCATGATAATTTGACAGTAAAGCGGGAGTTTTCACTCTTTGATATGTTTTCAAGCCCCTTTGGCTTAAAGTTCAAGATTTTCAAGCAGAGTTTGTGTACAGACAAACCAGATGAAGAATGCCCAATCTTGTCTGATCTCAGACGCTAAGAAGGCTTGGGCCTGGTTAGTACTTGGATGGGAGACTACCTGGGAATACCAGGTGCTGTAAGCTTTAACTATTGAAAAAACTTTTAAAATGAAAGTATTTACATGGCTTTGTTAGCTTTTTTTGCCTTTTCTCCATCATAATTTGACAGTAAAGCGGGAGTTTTCGCACTTTGTAATGCTTTCAAAGCCCTTTTGTTTAAAGTCCAAGATTTCAAGCAGAGTTTGCTTACGGACATGCCAGCTCAAGATTGCCCAATCTTGTCTGATCTCAGAAGCTAAGAAGGCTTGGGCCTGGTTACTACTTGGATGGGAGACTACGTGGGAATGCCAGGTGCTGTAAGCTTTAACTATTGAAAAACTTTTAAAATGAAAGTATTTACATAGCTTTGTTAACTTTTTTTAAAGTAAGTTATGGAGTATTTTCTTTCTTTGATATGTTTTCCCGCCTTTTTTCTTTTTTTTTTTTTAATCTTCTCTTCAGGTTTCTTTTTCTGTGCGTGCTCTACTACGATCATTCACAGGCTTGGCTATGGAGTGGGGTGGAGCTGAATCAATTAGGTGGGGTTTTCCAGCCCTCGGCCTTAAGGTGCTACGCACCCTGATGTCAGTTTAATATCTGATACGTCATATTAAGCGGATTTTTAGAACAGGGAGTCGGCAATAGGGCCTGCTCCATCCGCTCCGTTCATCGACCCAGTATTGCATTGCCTCTAGAAGGTGTGCACTTTATTTGTTGTATTGCAAATAAAAGCTTACCACTCCAACTTTTTGCCTTTTCTCCATGATAATTTGACAGTAAAGCGGGAGTTTTCACTCTTTGATATGTTTTCAAGCCCCTTTGGCTTAAAGTTCAAGATTTTCAAGCAGAGTTTGTGTACAGACAAACTAGATGAAGAATGCCCAATCTTGTCTGATCTCAGACGCTAAGAAGGCTTGGGCCTGGTTAGTACTTGGATGGGAGACTACCTGGGAATACCAGGTGCTGTAAGCTTTAACTATTAAAAAACTTTTAAAATGAAAGTATTTACATGGCTTTGTTAGCTTTTTTTGCCTTTTCTCCATCATAATTTGACAGTAAAGCGGGAGTTTTCGCACTTTGTAATGCTTTCAAAGCCCTTTTGTTTAAAGTCCAAGATTTTCAAGCAGAGTTTGCTTACGGACATGCCAGCTCAAAATTGCCCAATCTTGTCTGATCTCAGAAGCTAAGAAGGCTTGGGCCTGGTTACTACTTGGATGGGAGACTACGTGGGAATGCCAGGTGCTGTAAGCTTTAACTATTGTAAAAACTTTTAAAATGAAAGTATTTACATAGCTTTGTTAACTTTTTTTAAAGTAAGTTATGGAGTATTTTCTTTCTTTGATATGTTTTCCCGCCTTTTTTCTTTTTTTTTTTTTTAATCTTCTCTTCAGGTTTCTTTTTCTGTGCGTGCTCTACTACGATCATTCACAGGCTTGGCTATGGAGTGGGGTGGAGCTGAATCAATTAGGTGGGGTTTTCCAGCCCTCGGCCTTAAGGTGCTACGCACCCTGATGTCAGTTTAATATCTGATACGTCATATTAAGCGGATTTTTAGAACAGGGAGTCGGCAATAGGGCCTGCTCCATCCGCTCCGTTCATCGACCCAGTATTGCATTGCCTCTAGAAGGTGTGCACTTTATTTGTTGTATTGCAAATAAAAGCTTACCACTCCAACTTTTTGCCTTTTCTCCATGATAATTTGACAGTAAAGCGGGAGTTTTCACTCTTTGATATGTTTTCAAGCCCCTTTGGCTTAAAGTTCAAGATTTTCAAGCAGAGTTTGTGTACAGACAAACCAGCTGAAGAATGCCCAATCTTGTCTGATCTCAGAAGCTAAGAAGACTTGGGCCTGGTTAGTACTTGGATGGGAGACTACCTGGGAATACCAGGTGATGTAAGCTTTAACTATTGAAAAACTTTTAAAATGAAAGTATTTACATGGCTTTGTTAGCTTTTTTTGCCTTTTCTCCATCATAATTTGACAGTAAAGCGGGAGTTTTCGCACTTTGTAATGCTTTCAAAGCCCTTTTGTTTAAAGTCCAAGATTTTCAAGTAGAGTTTGCTTACGGACATGTCAGCTCAAGATTGCCCAATCTTGTCTGATCTCAGAAGCTAAAAAGGCTTGGGCCTGGTTACTACTTGGATGGGAGACTACGTGGGAATGCCAGGTGCTGTAAGCTTTAACTATTGTAAAACTTTTAAAATGAAAGTATTTACATCACTTTGTTAACTTTTTTTAAAGTAAGTTATGGAGTATTTTCTTTCTTTGATATGTTTTCCCGCCTTTTTTCTTTTTTTTTTTTTTAATCTTCTCTTCAGGTTTCTTTTTCTGTGCGTGCTCTACTACGATCATTCACAGGCTTGGCTATGGAGTGGGGTGGAGCTGAATCAATTAGGTGGGGTTTTCCAGCCCTCGGCCTTAAGGTGCTACGCACCCTGATGTCAGTTTAATATCTGATACGTCATATTAAGCGGATTTTTAGAACAGGGAGTCGGCAATAGGGCCTGCTCCATCCGCTCCGTTCATCGACCCAGTATTGCATTGCCTCTAGAAGGTGTGCACTTTATTTGTTGTATTGCAAATAAAAGCTTACCACTCCAACTTTTTGCCTTTTCTCCATGATAATTTGACAGTAAAGCGGGAGTTTTTACTCTTTGATATGTTTTCAAGCCCCTTTGGCTTAAAGTTCAAGATTTTCAAGCAGAGTTTGTGTACAGACAAACCAGCTGAAGAATGCCCAATCTTGTCTGATCTCAGAAGCTAAGAAGACTTGGGCCTGGTTAGTACTTGGATGGGAGACTACCTGGGAATACCAGGTGATGTAAGCTTTAACTATTGAAAAACTTTTAAAATGAAAGTATTTACATGGCTTTGTTAGCTTTTTTTGCCTTTTCTCCATCATAATTTGACAGTAAAGCGGGAGTTTTCGCACTTTGTAATGCTTTCAAAGCCCTTTTGTTTAAAGTCCAAGATTTTCAAGCAGAGTTTGCTTACGGACATGTCAGCTCAAGATTGCCCAATCTTGTCTGATCTCAGAAGCTAAAAAAGGCTTGGGCCTGGTTACTACTTGGATGGGAGACTACGTGGGAATGCCAGGTGCTGTAAGCTTTAACTAATGTAAAACTTTTAAAATGAAAGTATTTACATCACTTTGTTAACTTTTTTTAAAGTAAGTTATGGAGTATTTTCTTTCTTTGATATGTTTTCCCGCCTTTTTTCTTTGTTTTTTTTTAATCTTCTCTTCAGGTTTCTTTTTCTGTGCGTGCTCTACTACGATCATTCACAGGCTTGGCTATGGAGTGGGGTGGAGCTGAATCAATTAGGTGGGGTTTTCCAGCCCTCGGCCTTAAGGTGCTACGCACCCTGATGTCAGTTTAATATCTGATACGTCATATTAAGCGGATTTTTAGAACAGGCAGTCGGCAATAGGGCCTGCTCCATCCGCTCCGTTCATCGACCCAGTATTGCATTGCCTCTAGAAGGTGTGCACTTTATTTGTTGTATTGCAAATAAAAGCTTACCACTCCAACTTTTTGCCTTTTCTCCATGATAATTTGACAGTAAAGCGGGAGTTTTCACTCTTTGATATGTTTTCAAGCCCCTTTGGCTTAAAGTTCAAGATTTTCAAGCAGAGTTTGTGTACAGACAAACCAGCTGAAGAATGCCCAATCTTGTCTGATCTCAGAAGCTAAGAAGGCTTGGGCCTGGTTAGTACTTGGATGGGAGACTACCTGGGAATACCAGGTGCTGTAAGCTTTAACTATTGAAAAACTTTTAAAATGAAAGTATTTACATGGCTTTGTTAGCTTTTTTTGCCTTTTCTCCATCATAATTTGACAGTAAAGCGGGAGTTTTCGCACTTTGTAATGCTTTCAAAGCCCTTTTGTTTAAAGTCCAAGATTTTCAAGCAGAGTTTGCTTACGGACATGCCAGCTCAAGATTGCCCAATCTTGTCTGATCTCAGAAGCTAAGAAGGCTTGGGCCTGGTTACTACTTGGATGGGAGACTACGTGGGAATGCCAGGTGCTGTAAGCTTTAACTATTGTAAAACTTTTAAAATGAAAGTATTTACATCACTTTGTTAACTTTTTTTAAAGTAAGTTATGGAGTATTTTCTTTCTTTGATATGTTTTCCCGCCTTTTTTCTTTTTTTTTTTTCTAATCTTCTCTTCAGGTTTCTTTTTCTGTGCGTGCTCTACTACGATCATTCACAGGCTTGGCTATGGAGTGGGGTGGAGCTGAATCAATTAGGTGGGGTTTTCCAGCCCTCGGCCTTAAGGTGCTACGCACCCTGATGTCAGTTTAATATCTGATACGTCATATTAAGCGGATTTTTAGAACAGGGAGTCGGCAATAGGGCCTGCTCCATCCGCTCCGTTCATCGACCCAGTATTGCATTGCCTCTAGAAGGTGTGCACTTTATTTGTTGTATTGCAAATAAAAGCTTACCACTCCAACTTTTTGCCTTTTCTCCATGATAATTTGACAGTAAAGCGGGAGTTTTCACTCTTTGATATGTTTTCAAGCCCCTTTGGCTTAAAGTTCAAGATTTTCAAGCAGAGTTTGTGTACAGACAAACCAGCTGAAGAATGCCCAATCTTGTCTGATCTCAGAAGCTAAGAAGGACTTGGGCCTGGTTAGTACTTGGATGGGAGACTACCTGGGAATACCAGGTGCTGTAAGCTTTAACTATTGAAAAACTTTTAAAATGAAAGTATTTACATGGCTTTGTTAGCTTTTTTTGCCTTTTCTCCATCATAATTTGACAGTAAAGCGGGAGTTTTCGCACTTTGTAATGCTTTCAAAGCCCTTTTGTTTAAAGTCCAAGATTTTCAAGCAGAGTTTGCTTACGGACATGACAGCTCAAGATTGCCCAATCTTGTCTGATCTCAGAAGCTAAGAAGGCTTGGGCCTGGTTACTACTTGGATGGGAGACTACGTGGGAATGCCAGGTGCTGTAAGCTTTAACTATTGTAAAACTTTTAAAATGAAAGTATTTACATCACTTTGTTAACTTTTTTTAAAGTAAGTTATGGAGTATTTTCTTTCTTTGATATGTTTTCCCGCCTTTTTTCTTTTTTTTTTTTTTTAATCTTCTCTTCAGGTTTCTTTTTCTGTGCGTGCTCTACTACGATCATTCACAGGCTTGGCTATGGAGTGGGGTGGAGCTGAATCAATTAGGTGGGGTTTTCCAGCCCTCGGCCTTAAGGTGCTACGCACCCTGATGTCAGTTTAATATCTGATACGTCATATTAAGCGGATTTTTAGAACAGGGAGTCGGCAATAGGGCCTGCTCCATCCGCTCCGTTCATCGACCCAGTATTGCATTGCCTCTAGAAGGTGTGCACTTTATTTGTTGTATTGCAAATAAAAGCTTACCACTCCAACTTTTTGCCTTTTCTCCATGATAATTTGACAGTAAAGCGGGAGTTTTCACTCTTTGATATGTTTTCAAGCCCCTTTGGCTTAAAGTTCAAGATTTTCAAGCAGAGTTTGTGTACAGACAAACCAGCTGAAGAATGCCCAATCTTGTCTGATCTCAGAAGCTAAGAAGGCTTGGGCCTGGTTAGTACTTGGATGGGAGACTACCTGGGAATACCAGGTGCTGTAAGCTTTAACTATTGAAAAACTTTTAAAATGAAAGTATTTACATGGCTTTGTTAGCTTTTTTTGCCTTTTCTCCATCATAATTTGACAGTAAAGCGGGAGTTTTCGCACTTTGTAATGCTTTCAAAGCCCTTTTGTTTAAAGTCCAAGATTTTCAAGCAGAGTTTGCTTACGGACAATGCCAGCTCAAGATTGCCCAATCTTGTCTGATCTCAGAAGCTAAGAAGGCTTGGGCCTGGTTACTACTTGGATGGGAGACTACGTGGGAATGCCAGGTGCTGTAAGCTTTAACTATTGTAAAACTTTTAAAATGAAAGTATTTACATCACTTTGTTAACTTTTTTTAAAGTAAGTTATGGAGTATTTTCTTTCTTTGATATGTTTTCCCGCCTTTTTTCTTTTTTTTTTTTTAATCTTCTCTTCAGGTTTCTTTTTCTGTGCGTGCTCTACTACGATCATTCACAGGCTTGGCTATGGAGTGGGGTGGAGCTGAATCAATTAGGTGGGGTTTTCCAGCCCTCGGCCTTAAGGTGCTACGCACCCTGATGTCAGTTTAATATCTGATACGTCATATTAAGCGGATTTTTAGAACAGGGAGTCGGCAATAGGGCCTGCTCCATCCGCTCCGTTCATCGACCCAGTATTGCATTGCCTCTAGAAGGTGTGCACTTTATTTGTTGTATTGCAAATAAAAGCTTACCACTCCAACTTTTTGCCTTTTCTCCATGATAATTTGACAGTAAAGCGGGAGTTTTCACTCTTTGATATGTGTTCAAGCCCCTTTGGCTTAAAGTTCAAGATTTTCAAGCAGAGATTGTGTACAGACAAACCAGCTGAAGAATTCCCAATCTTGTCTGATCTCAGAAGCTAAGAAGGCTTGGGCCTGGTTAGTACTTGGATGGGAGACTACCTGGGAATACCAGGTGCTGTAAGCTTTAACTATTGAAAAACTTTTAAAATGAAAGTATTTACATGGCTTTGTTAGCTTTTTTTGCCTTTTCTCCATCATAATTTGACAGTAAAGCGGGAGTTTTCGCACTTTATAATGCTTTTCAAAGCCCTTTTGTTTAAAGTCCAAGATTTTCAAGCAGAGTTTGCTTACGGACATGCCAGCTCAAGATTGCCCAATCTTGTCTGATCTCAGAAGCTAAGAAGGCTTGGGCCTGGTTAGTACTTGGATGGGAGACTACCTTGGGAATGCCATGTGCTGTAAGCTTTAACTATTGTAAAACTTTTAAAATGAAAGTATTTACATCACTTTGTTAACTTTTTTTAAAAGTAAGTTATGGAGTATTTTCTTTCTTTGATATGTTTTCCCGCCTTTTTTCTTTTTTTTTTAATCTTCTCTTCAGGTTTCTTTTTCTGTGCGTGCTCTACTACGATCATTCACAGGCTTGGCTATGGAGTGGGGGTGGAGCTGAATCAATTAGGTGGGGTTTTCCAGCCCTCGGCCTTAAGGTGCTACGCACCCTGATGTCAGTTTAATATCTGATACGTCATATTAAGCGGATTTTTAGAATAGGGAGTCGGCAATAGGGCCTGCTCCATCCGCTCCGTTCATCGACCCAGTATTGCATTGCCTCTAGAAGGTGTGCACTTTATTTGTTGTATTGCAAATAAAAGCTTACCACTCCAACTTTTGCCTTTTCTCCATGATAATTTGACAGTAAAGCGGGAGTTTTCACTCTTTGATATGTGTTCAAGCCCCTTTGGCTTAAAGTTCAAGATTTTCAAGCAGAGTTTGTGTCCAGGACAAACCAGCTGAAGAATTCCCAATCTTGTCTGATCTCAGAAGCTAAGAAGGCTTGGGCCTGGTTATTACTTGGATGGGAGACTACCTGGGAATACCAGGTGCTGTAAGCTTTAACTATTGAAAAACCTTTAAAATGAAAGTATTTACATGGCTTTTTTAGCTTTTTTTTGCCTTTTCTCCATCATAATTTGACAGTAAAGCGGGAGTTTTCGCCACTTTAGTAATGTTTTCAAAGCCCTTTTGTTAAAGTCCAAGATTTTCAAGCAGAGTTTGCTTACGGACATGACCAGCTGAAGATTGCCCAATCTGTCTGATCTCAGAAGCTAAGAAGGCTTGGGCCTGGTTAGTACTTGGATGGGAGACTACCTTGGGAATGCCAGGTGTGCTTTAACTATTGTAAAACTTTTAAAATGAAAGTATTTACAT